>NC_081781.1:11357267-11448304 GCF_963082965.1 Carassius carassius | reverse complement strand
CCATTTCCTGTCTGTCTCCTGCCATAACTTCCCTCTTCCTCCACTTCTCGTATGGCTTGTCAGCTCATTTCACAGAGTCTCATCCTGTCTGTTTTCCAGGGGAGAAGGTTTGGGCAGCAGTTTAGGAAAACCATTCACGGCAGACGCGCAGCTGAAGAGCGCGGGAGGATCTTCTGAGAGCAGTCAGAAAGATCATTCATCTGATAAAAACGGTAGCAAGCCATTTATGTCTTTCTCAGATGATTCTGGATTGATCCAAAATTTTAGATTCAGAATCAGAATCAGAAAGAGCTTTATTGCCAAGTATGCTTGCGCATACAAGGAATTTGTTTTAGTGACATAAGCTTCCAGTACACAGAGACAACAACACACAGACAAAAAAAATTACAGGAGAGTTACAAATTGGCAAATAAATAAGTGTATAAACATTTGTGCTATAAATGATAATGGAATAGGATTGAGTGAGATGCAGGAATGTTCTAGGATGGAGGGGTAACAAATAAATATAAGGATATTGCACATTTTTGTTTAAGTTTAAGTGGGTAACATTTAACTGTTCATGAGGTAGATTGCCTGGGGGAAGAAACTATTCTTGTGCCTTGCTGTTCTTGTATTTGCGGCTCTGAGGCGCCGGCCAGATGGCAAAAGTTCAAAGATGGGGTGACTTGGATGTGAGGGATCCAGAGTGATTTTCTGAGTCCTTTTCCTCACTCTGGATGTGTACAGTTCTTGCAGGGTGGGCAGGGGAGCACCAATAATCCTTTCAGCAGTCCGAACAGTTCTCTGTAGTCTTCTGATATCTGATTTTGTAGCTGAACCAAACCAGACAGTAATTGAAGTACACAGGACTGACTCAATGACAGCTGAGTAGAACTGTTTCAGCAGCTCCTGTGGCAGGTTAAACTTCCTCAGCTGGCGAAGGAAGTACAACCTTTGTTGGGCTTTTTTCACAATGGAGCCAATGTGATTGTCCCACTTCAGGTCCTGAGAGATGGTGGATCCCAGGAATCTGAATGACTCCACTGCAGCCACAGTGCTGTTCATGATGGTGAGTGGGGAAAGTGCAGGGGGGTTTCTCCTAAAGTCCACAATCATCTCCAGCGTTTTGAGCGTGTTCAGCTCCAGGTTGTTAAGACTGCACCAGACAGCCAGCTGCTCAACCTCTTGTCTGTAAGCAGACTCGTCACCGTCCTGGATGAGGCCGATGACTGTAGTGTCGTCTGCAAACTTCAGGAGTATGACAGAGGGGTCTTTAGAGGTGCAGTCGTTGGTGTACAGGGAGAAGAGCAGAGGGGAGAGAACACATCCCTGAGGGGCACCAGAGGGGGATGTGTTCTCTCCCCCTCAGTTTACATGAACTTTCACTAAATTTAATAAAAAGCATGTAAAATAAACTGCAAATGATCCACTGTGCATACAAAAATATGGTTTCAGAGAAGAGAAAGGCTGAATAAGCTTTATTTTACATTACCTTAAATAAGAACATCTCACATGAACAACATGAAAAAACAACATTCAGTCATGAACTAAATATTTAAAGGGAATAAAAGTTTTTGCACATTAATTAGGCCAATCTGAACAGTTTCCATTACATTTAATGCTTCTGATGTTGTTATATGTGCTATTGTTTTGTTTTTAGGTAGAGTTGACTTATTTTAGTATGCCATTTATGCATAATCTTTACACATAATTTAACCCTCTTAAGGTTTCTTAAAACAACATTATGAATCATTAGAGTGGGATTGTGACTTTCTTGAACGAAATTGAATCAACCAATGATGTGCTTAAAGATTTATAGGAATTTGACACTAATATTTTTTCTCCATTATTGTTGTATTGGGTAGGAACTCCTCAATAATACATTACATTTTTAACTTGAACCATTAAATCATACAACTCTACTCACTATCACAATCCTTATTTCTCTCTCTCTCTCTCTTTTTTTTTTAAATGCTTTGCAGATGATGATATTGACTATGACGATGACTTCAACAGGTAAAGAATGTTTCCATCAGATGTTATTTTGCTCTGTCTCCTGATGAAGTGTTGTCACCTCTCTCTTTTCTCTTCAGTCATCGCTCTGAAAACTCGAGTGAAGTGAGCATCGATGAGGAGATTGAGGAGGTGTCGATAGAGGGGCCTGACATCAGCCATAAGGTATTCTTTAAAAAAAGTACCATTACTTGTTTTGACATTGCGGGTTTCAGAAGAAATGTAAATGACTTTAGTTCTTGATCATTTTCCAATATAATAAGCCTGTAAAGAAATGATTGACATTTATAATCCTGTATGAATGCAATATTGATGTAGTTATTCTTAATGTCACTTAATTATGGCCCTGCTTTTCATAAATCTATGTGAAGAGGGATAAATGTCAATAGAGTGGCCTCGTGGATAAGAATGCATTGTGTAGAAGGCAAGAAATGAGAGTGGCATGTTTGTCACTTGTAAAAATAGGTGCTTAAAGAGGCCCAGTGAGAGCAAGTGACAAAAGTACTCATTGTATAAAAATAAATAAATAAATAATAACATTTTGTTTAACTTTGGCTGAAATTTTGGATCTTATCGACTCTAATCTCATCGTTTCTCTTGCTGTCTTTTTTTTTCTCCAGCTTGATGAAACCACTCAGGATGTGAGCGTTTCACAGAAAAGTTTGGGTGCAGACTACATTGAAGATGTTGCTTGACACCTATTTGTTGGTTCCTTATTTTATACTTTATGTACTTATGGATTTAGTTGACAATAAATTATTAATTACAGCCTGACTGTTGACCCTTCCTGTTTTTCTTTGCCTTTTTTTTTTTTTTTTTTTTTTATAAACGCACGGACAGAAATGAAAGGATAGCAAATTGTGAGTTCTTGGTTTAAAATAACACAGTCATTAAGTTGGGTAACAAAGTTGTTTGTTTTAATGTCAGTGAAAGTGTAGAAGGCATCAAAGTGAAATTAGTCTTTAGGACTATTTAAACCATGCACAAATTGCTCGTTTGGGTATTTCTGTTTGAGGTGCAGCTTCAACCTTTTACATGAAGCCATAATCCTTTCTATACTGTGTGCATTTGTCGGGCAGCTTTGATGGTCTCACACTCACACCTACATGTTCCTGTACAGCTCTCAGTGAAGTGCCGCCTTCTGCTCAGGTCAGATAATTGTCATTCTTATTACACAGCTCTGCCCTACCCAGGTTGTCTTTCCTCATTAAAAACAAGAAGGAACAGAAACCTCTCACTGCTTTCCATTAGATTTGTTTGTGCTGATACTGGTAAGTCGCTTCTTTTTTTCCACTTCAGTCACATGTTAAATTTTTAAGTGGAAATGTAAGTCTGTGCCAGTTTCTGTTCATATGTATGTATTTAATTAGTCTTTGTGTGTGTATATATTTAATTAATTGGAAGATTTTAGTTTGTTTAAGTGAGACTTTTGCAAACTGATATTGGTACACTTAAGGGAAAATTGTTTTGCTCAAAACTAAGATACCGTAGTCAACATTAGAAGTGGCTCAAAACCTTTAATCAAAGTTGTCCTAAAACCAAAATCTGTTCTTGTCTTGACAACTTTCAATACATTTTTTGATCCACTTCAAATGTTGACTACTATTTAATTATATATAGAGAGAGAGATGCATAGATGGATGAATAGCATAGTTTTTTTCATAGCAATGAATAAATGCATAATTCTTCTATATGCCAGTAACTAGTAAATACATGAACAAAAGAAAATGACTGTAAAATCTGGAAATATGAAGTTATATATTATTATTTATATAATTTATGTATAAATATAAAGTTTTGTGTTTCATAAATTGTTTGAATGTATGGTAAGCACTTTTTTTTTTTCATAATTTACCATTGTATGTGTTTTCCTGAATCTGTGTGACATGATGTTATGTTAGTTTTTCAAGCTTGATGCTCGCTATAAAATGTATGAATGCATGGAAAGTAGTAAAAAGTTGAAAAAATGCAATACTTTGCTAGAAAAACGTGTTCTTCAGGACAAATGGCCAGTTAATATGTTGTATGCATTGAATCTCATGCTGTGTACGTGACCTGATTTTCTGCAGATTTCCTCCTTCTGCAAAGGTAAAATGTCAAACTACAAAGCAACATTTGCACTGAGAGCTTTTTCCTAGTGTGGAGTGAATGATTGGATTTAATCTGTCCTGTAACTCACACTCCCATTTCTTTGTTTTTGATATTTTAGTATTGTACATTAGATTTCAGTTAGGCATCTTTAAGCTCTGCCATAAAATTTGGTTTTGTCCTGTTCCTGTTCTTATTTCTTTCCTTGCAGTCTCAGGAGGAAAAAAATGGAGAATGATTACAGCAGTGAATTAGAAGATGCGTATAATGGATTGGTGGAGCCATGTTCGATGGAGAGCAAAGTGATGCTTGAAAACTTCCTCCAGTTATTTGTTCACCCTATCATTTGTTTTGTTGGTTTTATTGGCAATGCTCTCGTAATCATGACATACGCTCTCTACAAGCGGACCAAGTCCATGACTGATGTGTATCTGCTGAACGTGGCCATCGCTGACATCCTGTTTGTGGTGGCACTGCCTTTGATTATCTACAGCGAGCAGTATGGGTGGTCCATGGGGAACTTGTCTTGCAAGCTTCTGCGTGGCATCTACAGTGTCAACCTCTACAGCGGCATGCTGCTCCTGGCCTGCATCAGCGGCGATCGCTACCTTGCCATCGTACAGGCACGCCGGTCTTACCGGCTGCGTTCAAGCACTCTGCTTTACAGCCACCTGGTCTGTGCAGTAGTCTGGTTGTCAGCCCTGCTCTTGTCCCTTCCTACCTTCATGTTTTATGAGCGCTACCAAGCCGGCCCATCTGAATCCAGCATGTGGAACATTACTGACAGTGAAGATGGGCCATATGTCTGCTTTTTTAAATTTCAGTCAAATGAAACGGCACGTGTGATGAAAACTGTGGTTCCCAGCTCTCAGGTTGCATTGGGTTTCTTCTTGCCGCTGCTGATCATGGGATTCTGTTACTCAAGCGTCATTGTCACCCTCCTTCGGGCAAAGAACTTTCAGAGACACAAGGCAGTGCGTGTGGTCCTCACTGTGGTCCTTGTGTTTGTGGTCTGCCATATGCCTTATAATTTAGCACTGTTGTTTTATACCATCAACATGTTTCAAGAGCAGGAATGCAGCTTCGAGGAGTCCATCGGATTGACCATGATCATAACGAGAAGCCTGGCGTATCTGCACGCTTGTCTCAATCCCCTGCTGTACGCCTTCATTGGGGTTAATTTCAGAAACCACTTCCAGAAGATCTTACGGGACATCTGGTGCTTGGGGAAGAACTACATGTCAGCAAGACGGTCTTCACGGGCCACCACTGAAATTTACATTACAATGCGGCGCTCTATGGATGGATCATACAATGAAAATGGCACTTCATTTACCATGTGATTTGAAGTCTGACTGGAAAAGAAAGAAAAAAGTCTCCCAGTTTGACTGGGAAAATGTGAGGTTTCTGTAAATGATTAATTAATTGAATTAATCTTATTATTAATCTTTTTTTTTTTTTTGAGAAATTGTCAATTACACACCAAAGAGGGAAAATGGTTATTCCTTGTTTCAATGTGCTAGAAGAGCAAAGTGTAAAAAGTCTTCTGTTTATGAATGGATTTTGCAATCAGTAGGTATATGTAGTACTAATGCAGAACTTTTTTTTTATATATATGTACTATTTACCTTTTGTACATAAAATCTTTAACATTGCCTAATGTACCCAAGATATAAACCTTTTAAGTTTGATCTAAATACTAAATAAATTAAGCAAGATATTACAAATAGTGAAGAGTGACATTATTAAATAAGATCCAGTGCTTTGAATCAGTGAACTATCTGAGGCTTACCAAGGTAGATGCTCTGACCTGGATAAATGCTCTTACCCTTTTGCTCACAGTTCTCTACAAAAACTAGTTCCTTCCCCCAAAACATATCTGATATATCATATATCTTTTTTTTTAATATAAATTTATTTTTTTTATTTCATCACCACAGTACTTAATATTCACCTTTCTAATCAATGACATATTCAGCCACTAGTCACCATCAATGTAACGATACAAAATCACATGGAAATTTAACAGTTGTTAAGGAGTCCTGCTCATCACACCCATGTTTTTTTTTTTACAATTGTCTAAATAAATTAGAATGTCGTGGAAAAGTTGATTTATTTCAGTAATTCAAATTGTGAAACTTGTGTATTAAATAAATTCAATGCACACAGACATTTAACAGAAAAACCCAACAAATTAGAATATGGTGACATGCCAATCAGCTAATCAACTCAAAACACCTTCAAAGGTTTCCTGAGCCTTCAAAATGTTCTCTCAGTTTGGTTCACTAGGCTACACAATCATGGGGAAGACTGCTGATCTGATAGTTGTCCAGAAAAAAAATAATAATTGACACGCTTCACAAGGAGGGTAAGCCACAAACATTCATTGCCAAAGAAGCTGGCTGATCACAAAGTGCTGTATCCGAACATTTTAACAGAAAGTTGAATGGAAGGAAAAAGTGTGAAAGAAAAAGTTGCACAATCGACCGAGAGAACTGCAGCCTTATGAGGATTGTCAAGCAAAATCGATTTAAGAATTTGTGTGAACTTCACAAGAATTGGACTGAGGCTGGGGTCAAGGCAACAAGAGCCGCCACCACACACACACACACACACACACACACACACACACACACACACACACACACACACACACACACACACACGTCAAGGAATTTGCTGAACCACAGACAACGTCAGAGGCGTCTTACATGGGCTAAGGAGAAGAAAGTGAAGTGACATTCAGCCAAGTATGGTGACCCATACTCAGAATTTTTGCTCTGCACAAATTAACCCAGCTCTGCATTTAACCCATCCGAAATGCACACACACAGAGCAGTGAACACACACACACACACTGTGAGCACACACCCGGAGCAGTGGGCAGCCATTTATGCTGCGGCGCCCGGGGAGCAGTTGGGGGTTCAATGGCTTGCTCAAGGGCACCTAAGTCGTGGTATTGAAGGTGGAGAGAGAACTGTACATGCACTCCCCCCACCCACAATTCCTGCCGGCCCAGGACACGAACTCACAACCTTTCGATTGGGAGTCTGACTCTCTAACCATTAGGCCATGACTCCCCTAAAGAAGAACTGTACTCAGTCCAAAGTCCTCTTTTCATATGAGAGCAAGTTTTGTATTTCATTTGGAAACCAAGGTCCTAGAGTCTGGAGGAAGGCTGAAGATTCTCATAGTCCAAGTTGCTTGAAGTCCAGTGTTAAGTTTCCACAGTCTGTGATGATTTGGGGTACAGTGTCATCTGCTGGTGTTAGTCCATTGTGTTGTTTGAAAACCAAAGTCACTGCAGCCATTTACCAAGAAGTTTTGGAGCACTTCATGCTTCCTTCTGCTGACCAGCTTTTTGAAGATGCTGATTTCATTTTCCAGCAGGATTTGGCACCTGCCCACACTGCCAAAAGCACCAAACGTTGGTTAAATGACCATGGTGTTGATGTGCTTGACTGGGCATCAAACTCACCAGACCTGAACCCCAGAGAGAATCTATAAGGTTTTGTCAAGAGGAAAATGAGAAACGAGAGACCAAAAAATGCAGATGAGCTGAAGTTCACTGTCAAAGAAACCTGGGCTTCCATACCACCTCAGCAGTGCCAAAAACTGATTCCCTCCATTCCACACCGAAAGCAAAAGGAGCCCCTACCAAGTATTGAGTACAAGTACAGTAAATTAGCATACTTTACAGAAGGTCAACAATTTTTTTTGGTCTTATGAAGTATTATAATTTGTTGAGATGGTGAATTGGTGGGTTTTTGTTAAATGTGAGCCAAAACCATCACAATTAAAACAAAAAGACCTAAACTACTTCAGTCTGTGTGCATTGAATATATTAAAACACGTGTTTCACAATTTGAGTTGAATTACTGACATAAATGAACTTTTCCACGTCATTCTAATTTATTTTTTATTATTGTTTTTTTCTCCTCTCACACTGCAGTCCACCAACAAGCACTCATATTATGCAATTTCAATCATCCCATCAATCCAGTCTTTCAAATCAGGAGTTTTGGGGCATTTCCAATTGAGCAAGATCATTCTGACAGCTGTGATTCAACCAATCTTAATAAATGCATTTTTTGCTACATTAGAAACAACTGATTTATCTCCAAGAAGGCATATGGTTCTACAGGTAAATTAAAGCCCAACCACTCTTAAAAGTATTCTCAGAATTGTATGTCAGAATGTCTGAACTAAAGAACATTACCGAATCAAATGTAAATAAGTGCCCTCTTCTTCCCTACATTTCCAACATAGATTATTTAAAACTCCAAAATAGATTTATTTCTAACTCCATCCTGTAAAGTCTACATGGTGAATAATAGTATCTATGCACTATTTTGATATGAATGAATTTCCCACTTATAGGCTTCCCTGTTCTTACCCACATTAGATGAAATATCCAGCCAGCCAGTCATTATCATGAATATTAATCCCCAAATCCTTCTGCCATATTGTTTTAAGGTTATTACGCGATTCAAATTTTCCGCTCTCCACCCAAATTTAAAAGCTGTTGTTGGTTAATGAATATTTGACCAAAGAACTCGCATCTCGACTGGACTCTTGTCCAGTGGCGGGGAGGCGGGGGGCAGCTTTCCTAAAATTTTGAGGTGAAAATGGAAGGAGAACGATTTAATGTAAATAAAATTCACAATTAATTTCAGTTCATGTCTCAGAATGTTTTTTTTTTTTGGGGGGGTGGGGGGGGTAATTTCACAGCTGTAATAACATGTTACTGAAGTTGGAAAGCGCTGCTTTTCTACAGCGTGTGCCGAATCTGCTAAGTGATAGAGAAGGGGTGGGGGAGAGCTGTGCCTAGTCCAAATACCCACACTAGTGGTTTTGGCCTTGTCAGCTTGACAGTGTGTGCGCACCACAGGAAGTAAGCATGCAAGACTTCCCCAGGTCTTAAATGGGTCATGCGATTTCAATTTTTCCTTTCTCTTTGGAGTGTTACAAGTTCTTGGTGCATAAAGATGGTCTGTAAAGTAGCAAAGACTAAAGTCTCAAATCCAAAGAGGTATTCTTTATAAAAGTTAAGAGTCAACCACACCCCACTAAAAAGGCTCGGCACTGGATGAAACAAATGCTTTGTTTGTAATATGTGTTATTGTATTTGTCTCATCATGCCAGGAGATGGCAACACAGTATGGTTAGGGGCGTAACATTTCCGTCACAAGCTTGAGGTATTTGGCCAATCACAATGCATTGGATAGCTGGCCAATCACAGCACACCTCGCTTTTCAGAACGATGAGCTTTGTAAAAATCTACGCTTTTCAGAAAGGCGGGGCATAGAGGAGAAACAATAATGTACAGTATGTGGAAAATAATGTGTAATGTCAATTTTTTTTTTACCTTGAATCACATAAACATTTTATTACACCAAACACACAAAATAATGTTCTTTTTGGCAAAACCATATGACCCATTTAAAAAAGCCAGAGTGCAGTGCCCTTAACACACACTAAATCCACACTATCTTGAATACCGCTCTGGAGAGGTATTCAAGGCTTAGTGTATCCCATTATACATCATGATCTGGAAATAAATCATGAGACTTTTTGCAGATATCTTGCAAGTGTTCATGGAAAACTTTCCACTGTATGTTAAATATTAATGATAATTAGATATTACATATAGTTTAGTACTAAAACAAAGGGTTGGACTTTTTATTGGTGCAAATGAGTAGTGATTATTTATTTTGGACAACAATTGTCATCTGTTATAGAGACACTGATCAGAAATTTCTAAGTTGATTTTAAAATGCAAAGTTTTGAAAATAAGAATAAAGCTCTGTAAACACATTAATTTTTAAAACACTATAAGTGTGTCCTAGCAGGTTATGAAAAGTTCTTCACACTCTTGTAATCGTCATGCTCACTTGAACACTTGGACTAAATACAGGAAATAAATCATATAAGTGGTCAAGTGCAAAGACTGCAAGTGCAGTTATTTGGACAAGGCTGCTCTTATGCCTCCATTGGTAAAAAAAAAAAACCTGGAAATGGAGGCTAGATGAGAGATAATTCTCATTAATGGAGGTAAAGATTTGAGAGGTTCATGAGATAACAATAAAATATCATCTGCATATAGCAGTAATTTGTGTTCCCTGCCCTAACCATAATGGCCAAAGGCTCTAAAACTATTGTGAATAATATCAATCCCTGATGAGTGCCCCTTGAATTAGTAAAAACAGGAAAGTCATGACTCATGACATTTGTCATCACTGCGGCTCTAGGATTTTTATGTAATAAACAAACCCATGTCCTAAAAATATGACTAAACCCGAAATTCAACAGAACTGCTATCAAAAACCCCACTCCACCAAGTTGAAAGCCTTTTTTATCATCTTAAGATATAGCTGTGATTTGGGGTGTTTTCTGAAGTGTTTCTGATCACATATCTTATCATCACTGAAAGGACTTGACTGCCATAGCATTTTTTTTATTATTATTTATTATTATTTTAAATTAATTATTTAAAGGAGCTATGTGGAGGTTTTTACTTTAAAAAAAATCTTTAAGATAGAGATTTCATTTGTACATGTATGAGCCAACCATGATGTAAAAAAATAATAACACCTCCACTGTCCACCACGGTTGCCTCTATCAGCCTGTAGGCTCAATTGTGTGTGGAGGAGTCGGGCCCGAATTGGCGCGAAAATTCACAAAATGTGACGCCATGCGCGTTCTCGTCTACTTGGGCTTACAACCGTATGGCCCGCCAGCCATTATAGTAAGCAGCGGCAATAGTGTTTTCAAATGGACTCTGCGGATGGAAAGAAGCGACCAGCCTCCAGCACAATTCAGACACCCACGGACACTCCTCGTAAGTAAAAAAAAAAAAAAAAAAAAAAAAGAGCGTGCGTACTGAGAACGA
This sequence comes from Carassius carassius, assembly GCF_963082965.1. Lineage (NCBI taxonomy): Eukaryota > Metazoa > Chordata > Actinopteri > Cypriniformes > Cyprinidae > Carassius > Carassius carassius. The sequence goes on along the minus strand of NC_081781.1, from coordinate 11,437,332 downwards.
GCATGAGACTGGCTGCAGTTCCTCTAATGGCCACTGGTGTCAGTAACGGTTAGAAATTTCAGAACGCAATGCTCCTTTAAATAGGATATTTTTTTCATTATGTGTAGGCCTATGTTGCACAGAATTGAACTAAACTAGCCTATGTATTGTTAAAATTGAAAAAGTTGCAGGTCATAGTTGAAACGGAAAGTTTAGAAAGTCAAGATAAAAGTTTTTTTTTTTTTTTTAGATCCAAAATTTTTTTTTCTTAATATCTTCTTTTGTTTTTCACAGAAAAAAAATAGCCTCATACAGGTTTGCAACAACATGATGGTGAGTAAATGATGACATTTTTATCATTTTTATATCATATTTGGGAGAACTATCCCAAAAAGTTAAAAAGGATTATGTGATGCCTTAAATGCTTTTGCTTTAACAATGTCGATGTTAAAATTAGAGATTGAAGTAATTCAGGTGAGCGCTTTGGACTCAGTAAAAAAAAAAGCATCTTCTGTTGCCCCCTATTGATATTAAAATGCAGGAGCGCATGAGATGTGACAAATTATTTTTTAATGGCCTAGCTTACTTGCTCCGTACCAACAAACTATAAAATATAACAGAAAAGAAAGAAAATCATTCCCAGATTTTCAAGTAAGCTATTATTTTAACTATTAAAATATCGAGACAGAGAGAGAGAGAAACCCATAGTTAAATGCTTTGTGAAAATCATAACATTAGTACCAACAAGTAAAATCTTTATTCTCTGAGATTTCGTATTTGTTGGTTTTAGGGACTTTATACCTGGTGAATTATATTTTCACAGAGGGTCACTTACATTTAAAATACAAAAGTATCATGAATTATGTAAATATTACAGCATTATAAGCCTATCTACCTGTAGGTAATTGAAAGAGTTGAAATGGTTCAGATGAATATCAAAGCATTGATACCGTTAAGCGTTGATGAATTATAATTCGAAACGAGTCTAGTCCAAGAAGCTAAAAGGAGCTACTTAACTTAACTTATCTTTGCTTTAACACAGCTGCTTCATGGTTTGAAATGCCCATGTAGAAAAAGAGATTATTGCATTATTATTTGAGCCCCACGTGGGAGATAACTTGAAGGCATCTTTTTTTTTTAAAGTAGTTAATTGATTCCGTCCATTCATTTGTATTTAATGGAATGAAGTATGCGCAGCATCATTTGGACGCTCCACTACTCTGGAAATGAAATGTGATATTATGACGTTGAAATAGTGACATCACATGTTGCAAGCAGGAAAATGTTTAAAAAGCCAGCAGCTGGACAAAAAAAGCTTGTTGCATACTACAGTTGAGTAGCCTAAATATAAAATGCTCTTTCTTTCTTTCTTTCTTTAAATTTTCTTATTTTTGTATGTTTTTGAGTTAAAGTTTTATTTTTGTATTTTTACTTCATTTTTTCTCTTCTTAGATTTCACATTTACAGTTTAGTTTTCATTTTCTAAATTGTTCTTAATATTTTACAGGTTTTAGTTATGATAACTTTTCTAAATTTGTATTATTTTCTTTACATTCTCTTTAGTGTTTGCTTCTCGGTTGATGTGATTTCACATCTTTCTTTCCCCCTAAAATCAAGGTTATGTGTTTCAACTTGAACTAGTGATGTACATTTGAACATGTTAATTTTCTCTCCTTTTCCCCAAGATCAAGGTTATGTTTTCTTTAAGTATTACTGGGTTGTTTGTTATAATTCAAGTTGGGAGAGACAAAGCAGGATCAGGTTCTGCAGGTTGTCTTGCTGAAAGGTTTTCTTGTTGTAGAGACAAAGCTGAAATTAAGTTATTGTCACTGCATCAAATTTGGGTAGTTATGTGGTCAGTTTTATTTTTTGTGTGATTATTGGCAGAAATTAGCAATATTTTCTCTGTAAATTTCAATTCAAGGTTCAGTTCAAGTTCAAGGTTATGGTTTCATGTTTGCTTAACATTAATTGTTGATTTGATTTCAACCATTTATACTTATGAACTGGGCTTGGAGTGTAAATTTGGATTTTTTTCTTACTTCTTTTTTTGGTAGCTCCTCAGGTCAAGATCACAGGTTACAAGTTTACTTTTTCTTTCGATCATTTGTATTTACAAAAACAACAGTTTTGTGTGAAGAGCAGCATCACTTGCTGGTTCATTTCGAGTCTTATATTAAGATATAATACATTATTTTGATAGCCTAGCACCTCATTTCGCTGTCACTGAACAGATCTAAAGTTAAAGGAATAGTTCGCCCAAAAATGAAAATTCTGTCATCATTTCCCTATGGAAGTCAATGACAACCACCAACTGTTTGATTACCAGCAGGTTTCAAAATATCTGCTTTTAGGTTCAGCCTATGAAGCAACTCAAACAGGTTCGGAACAACATGACGGTGAGTAAATGATCAATTTTCCTTTTTGGGTGAACTATCCCTTTAACTATCTATATTTCTCCTTCTGCTGGATAGGCATTGTAACTACACTCGTGTTGGAGAAATTCAGTAGGCCTCTACATGAGCAAATGTATTTAGCAGTTGCTTAATTTTTTTCTTAAATTGAATTATTTTTTTGTTTTATTTTCTTTAATTTGAAAGAAATTTGTGTTATACTATATGTGATGAATATTTTGCATAGTCGGTAATTGTTATTTATATATATATATATATATATATATATATATATATATATATATATATATATAATAAAAATTACCGACTATGCAAAATATTCATCACATATAGTATAACACATATGTTTATATATATATATATATATATATATACTCAGAATTTGTGCTCTGCATTTAACCCATCCGAAGTGCACACACACAGAGCAGTGAACACACACACACACTGTGAGCACACACCCGGAGCAGTGGGCAGCCATTTATGCTGCGGCGCCCGGGGAGCAGTTGGGGGTTCGATGCCTTGCTCAAGGGCACCTAAGTCATGGTATTGAAGGTGGAGAGAACTGTACATGCACTCCCCCCACCCACAATTCCTGCCGGCCCGGGACTCGAACTCACAACCTTTCGATTGGGAGTCTGACTCTCTAACCATTAGGCCACGACTTCCCCATATACAATATATATATATACAACCCGAATTCCGGAAAAGTTGGGACGTTTTTTAAATTTTAATAAAATGAAAACTAAAAGACTTTCAAATCACATGAGCCAATATTTTATTCACAATAGAACATAGATAACATAGCAAATGTTTAAACTGAGAAAGTTTACAATTTTATGCACAAAATGAGCTCATTTCAATTTTGATTTCTGCTACAGGTCTCAAAATAGTTGGGACGGGGCATGTTTACCATGGTGTAGCATCTCCTTTTCTTTTCAAAACAGTTTGAAGACGTCTGGGCGTTGAGACTATGAGTTGCTGGAGTTTTGCTGTTGGAATTTGGTCCCATTCTTGCCTTATATAGATTTCCAGCTGCTGAAGAGTTCGTGGTCGTCTTTGACGTATTTTTCGTTTAATGATGCACCAAATGTTCTCTATAGGTGAAAGATCTGGACTGCAGGCAGGCCAGGTTAGCACCCGGACTTTTCTACGACGAAGCCATGCTGTTGTTATAGCTGCAGTATGTGGTTTTGCATTGTCCTGCTGAAATAAACAAGGCCTTCCCTGAAATAGACGTTGTTTGGAGGGAAGCATATGTTGCTCTAAAACCTTTATATACCTTTCAGCATTCACAGAGCCTTCCAAAACATGCAAGCTGCCCATACCGTATGCACTTATGCACCCCCATACCATCAGAGATGCTGGCTTTTGAACTGAACGCTGAAAACATGCTGGAAGGTCTCCCTCCTCTTTAGCCCGGAGGACACGGCGTCCGTGATTTCCAACAAGAATGTCAAATTTGGACTCGTCTGACCATAAAACACTATTCCACTTTGAAATAGTCCATTTCAAATAAGCCTTGGCCCACAGGACACGACTGCGCTTCTGGACCATGTTCACATATGGCTTCCTTTTTGCATGATAGAGCTTTAGTTGGCATCTGCTGATGGCACGGCGGATTGTGTTTACCGACAGTGGTTTCTGAAAGTATTCCTGGGCCCATTTAGTAATGTCATTGACACAATCATGCTGATGAGTGATGCAGTGTCGTCTGAGAGCCCGAAGACCACGGGCATCCAATAAAGGTCTCCGGCCTTGTCCCTTACGCACAGAGATTTCTCCAGTTTCTCTGAATCTTTTGATGATGTTATGCACTGTAGATGATGAGATTTGCAAAGCCTTTGCAATTTGACGTTGAGGAACATTGTTTTTAAAGTTTTCCACAATTTTTTTACGCAGTCTTTCACAGATTGGAGAGCCTCTTCCCATCTTTACTTCTGAGAGACTCTGCTTCTCTAAGACAAAGCTTTTATAGCTAATCATGTTACAGACCTGATATCAATTAACTTAATTAATCACTAGATGTTCTCCCAGCTGAATCTTTTCAAAACTGCTTGCTTTTTTAGCCATTTGTTGCCCCCCGTGCCAACTTTTTTGAGACCTGTAGCAGGCATTAAATTTTAAATGAGCTAATTAAGTGGATAAAAGTGTAACATTTCTCAGTTTAAACATTTGCTACGTTATCTATGTTCTATTGTGAATAAAATATTGGCTCATGTGATTTGAAATTCCTTTAGTTTTCATTTTATTAAAATTTAAAAAACGTCCCAACTTTTCCGGAATTCGGGTTGTATATATATATATATATATATATATATATATATATATATATATATATATATAGGTTATTTATAATATACATCGAAAACGTGCCTAAATTGTATTAAATTATGCCAATAGTACAAAATATATATAAAATAATTCATATATAAATATTACATGCTCGATAGGCTTTCAATTTTATGTGAAACACTACTGTTACTTTGTTATTGATAAGTCCAAGTTATTTGTAAAATAAAATACAAATTAGTTTTAATGAGACCTTTTTATATTTTACAAATGGAACTTCTGTCATAATAAACATCGCATAATTATATTTTAAAGTTATGAAGCTCTTGTAGTCGAAAATTTCTACGTCACGCTGCCGGAAGTCCCGGCGGAGCAGAACGGAAGTAGGTACGTGGCTGCTTCAGCTGACATTCTGCACGATGGCGACAGAGGTTCAGAGCGGCGACCTCAACAGTGCAAATTCAAGCCGGCTCGAAGTTTCTATCGACGGTTTGACTTTGAGCCCGGATTCCGAGGGAGAACAGGAGCAGGCCGAGGCGTCAGCTGGCCAGAGCACTGGAGACCCTGAGCTGAGCGGCGATGGGGAGGAGGAGGAGGGCGACCCTGCTAGCAGCGCTACGATCGAGAGGAAATGGGGCTTTCATTTAGTCGAGCTCTACGGACTGGCGCTCAGATTCTTTAAAGGTATTTTATGTCACTATACACACGTACAGACATTCACTGAACACAAACATGCATTAGCATTGTTACCTCTGTTACAGATTGATCTCGCAGTGTTGTTTCGATTTAGTTAGGTCGCTGTTTTCTTATTAGAGTCCTGTCTTTTTCACTTATCGGTGTTGGGAGAAAACTTCTGCTTCTACAGGTCTTGTAGTTCACTTCAGTTGCAAAGTTCAGGGTTAAACCCCTCTAGGAACTGACCCAATCGGTGACCGCACCACTGTGTGTGTGTGTGTGTGTCATGTGCCTGACTGATGACTTCAGTTCAAAGTGTCTCTATATGAAAGACTGCATAAATATTCAAAATAGACTAGTGAACCACTAGTGCTGTACTCCGTATGTCTCTTTGACAGCAAAACCATCACTGTAGATTTTGTTCAATAAAATATTTAGTTCTTTCAGCTCTATAGTCTTAAGTGCTGCAGCTATGCACAACTAATGTACCAATCAAGATGTTTCAGAGACCAGCTGAGTGTTAACATGTCCTATGTGTCTAGTTCATAAAATTTCAACTTATTTGTGCACAAAAAACATAACATAACACACTAGCAAATTTCCATTATATGGCATTGTAAACTTGGACTTGGCTTTGTGAGTTGCTGTAAAACTAAAAATAATTATAAAGCAAAAATAATGCATCTCATTTGACCATTAACCATTAACCCACTGATGCAGAGTTTATGTCATGACAATATTTAGCCTCAGAGTGGTTTGGCTGACAAAAATGTTTGGAAATCCCTTTTGCAATTTTTTCCCTCAGAGAAAGATGGAAAAGCCTTCCACCCGACCTATGAGGATAAACTCCGTCTGGTAGCCCTCCATAAGCAAGTGTTGCTGGGCCCTTACAACCCAGATGCTTCCCCTGAGGTGGGATTCTTCGATGTGCTGGGAAATGACCGCAGGTAAACATAGATTGATCTTTGACTTGGACGTGCTTCCCTGCTTTTAGTCACATAAGCAATTTTTTATCTTTCAGCGCTAGTAAAGTGTTGTCCTTTAGCTCATATATATCATAATGTGTGTGTAAATGCAGTGTTTAAATGCTATTTATACTTAGCCTATAGATGCCGTAGAGCTGTTGTAGTGTACAAGCTTTTGTATAATGTGAACTGTGACATTTAGGGGTTTTGTTGTGGATCTGCAATAACAATTGTAACTTTTTCAGAAAGGAATGGGCATCTTTGGGCAACATGGAGAAGGATGAGGCCATGCTGGAGTTTGTAAAGCTGTTGAACAAATGTTGTAGTTTATTTGCACCTTTCGTCGCGTCACACAAGATTGAAAAGGAGGAGCAAGAGCGAAAGAGGTCAGACTTGCAGATAAAGATGATTGATTTTTCCTTCATCGAAATGGATTTGCAGCACTAAAAATCTCTTGCAGTAGCTCTGCTACTAAATTTATTTCAAAATGGCAATCCATATATAGCTATGGTCAGCTGTTCCTTCATCTTGGCTGAGCTTTCAGCGTTGATACGGGAAAGGATGAAGCTGATTGGTTGGTTCTTGTCACATGACCCGCGGTGCGCTTGCGGCATTCTGAAAAGTTGAGATGTTTTTAACTCGATGCGGTGCGAACGCGTCTGGAAAAAACGAGCGTGTCGCACTGCGTGCGCGCCGCAACCGCTTCGCTTTCCTTATGAGCGCGCATACCCCGCGCCTACATTGGAAATAACTAACTTGCGCGCGTAAAAGACGCGATATGTGAACGGCCCCTTACCCATTAACCAAAAGGATCTCTTTAGATACAGACTTGTAAAGAGGTCCATCATGCCAACATAAACTAAATTTGGGCTCCAATGAAGAATTGGTCTTCATAAATAAAAACCCAAACACTCTCTCCGTAAGCTCACAGATGTCTCTTATGTTGTGTATGGTGTCTTGTTTTCCCTGAGAAGGAGGGAGGAAGAGGAATGGCGGCGTAGAGAGGAAGAGGAGCGTGAGCGACTGCGGCAGGAGGAAGAGAGACGCAGATGTGAGGAAGAGGAAAGGTTGAGGAGAGAAGAGGAGGAGAGAAGACTACTTGAGGAGGAACGACTCCGTGTAGAGCAACAGAAGTGAGTGACGCTTGTTGAATTATTCCTGATCTTAAAGTAAAACAGAATCGTTTGAAAATGTCTGTTGAAAGACTCAAAGCTGGAATATGCCACTTGACTTTTGTCCAGATATTTTTTTTTCAGCATCAGACTGGTTCTGACCAGTCAGTGAATATTGTTTATTAAATACAATATTGTTCAGTCCAAGCCATTTATAAAAAAATACAAAAATTAATACAAAACATTTTCATATTTTGTATCTGGAACTTGGCTTGCGAGAGGTAGCGGGATCGTTGCCCGCATTCTCCAAGTTGGCTCCTGCCCTTTGGGGTGGTGTTGGCACAGTGGATAAGACACATGCCTTTGGTGTGAGAGACCCGGGTTCGAATCCACTGTGAGACACCAATGTGTCTCTGAGCAAGACACTTAACCCCTAGTTGCTCCAGAGGCGTGCGACCTCTGACATATATAGCAATTATAAGTCGCTTTGGATAAAAGCGTCAGCTAAATGAATAAATGTAATGTAAATGTAACTTCTGTAATAAGAAACATTAACAACAATAGGTTGGGGTAATATTTTAGTTTTTTTCTGAATGACCTGGTAGTGTGTGATTCTCAGTTTTTCTTTGTAAGTATATACAAAATCAACAAGGATATGTTGCCTGGTGTTTTAATATTTGTTCAGATTTTTTTAATTATTTAGTGTGTTCAAGTCTTTTGTAGTAGAGCCCAGGGTTGGGCCGATACCAACTTTTTGGCTTCTGTAAAATTCCAGTCTCTTTGATACCAAATCGATATTTCAGGCAACAAATAAATGGCCTTGAATGACAGATGAAATTAAAATAGGACTGTAAACACTTTCAGTAATTCAAAATTAATTTGAAAACTCATGACACGTGAAAATGCGAAAGTCTTTAGCCCCACCTAGAATAATTTTTCAACCACCTGAAATAGTTGGTGGTTATTTCAGCTGTCATACACATTATTTAAACAGGTCATATTACGTTGCATAAAGAACATTATTTTGTGTATTTGGTATTTAAGGTTCAAAAAACATTATTTTCCACATAATGTACTTTATTTGTTACTCCTCTATGTCCCGCCTTCTGAAAGGTGTAAATTTTTACGAAGCTCATCGTTCTGAAGAGCAAGGTGTGCGCTGATTGGCTAGCTATACAGTGTGTTGTGATTGCCTGAATTCATCAAACATGTGACAGAAATGTTATGTCCCTTACCATACTGTGAGGCCCTGTCCCGGCGCGACAAGACAAAAAAACAATAAAACACATTATACATTTTTCAATCCAGTGTGGACATAATTACTGATTATAATGACTTATACTTTCTTTTTACGCGTTCCATTGCGTATCGCTCTGCGTAAACATAAAACCATGTCTGCATTTGTGATCGGAGAAACGAAAAACAACAGCAGGACTGTTCTTGCAAAGTTGAAATTGCCACACTTTATAGAACCAGACACTGGCATTGTAGGCTATTCTTCTGGGAAACAGTCCTTGTCCTCTATAAAATGCGCTGCACACATCTGAATATTTGGATTGTACTGTTCTGGAACAGTGTTGTAAATTCATCTTAACCACTGATTTCTAGTTGTCCTTCTCTTTTGGAAGACCAAACAAAGTAGTTTCGCTTTCACAACGAAACACACAGCATCTTAACTACATGGTGGCGGCGTTAACGGAGATAATAAAAGTTACGCCTTCTTTCTTTCCGTGGACATTTGGGCGGTGTTATGCAAATCTTCCCACATCGTGACATAGGGGTGTGGGACGTGTTAGAATGAGCCATTTTAGGAGGGTGAGGTTGACCCTTAACTTTTATTTAAAAAATATCTCTTTGGATTTGAGACTAGTCTTTGCAACTTTACAGATCTTCTTTATGCACCAAGAGCTTGTAACACTCCAAAGAGAAAGGAAAACTTGAAATCGCAACATATGACCCCTTTAAAATTAATGTCTCATTAAAAAGGGTAAAAAGCTTGTTGTTTGTACTTGTTTAGTACTGATACACTATGCAACCCCAATGATGCTTGATTGTGCACATAATGAATTTTTCTCACTTTCTCTGGTGTTAAACAAAACCTGTCATTGTTAGGCTGCAGATCATGGCTGCATTGAATGCACAGACAACGGTGCAGTTCCAGCAGTATGCAGCGCAGCAGTACCCTGACAGTCCTGAGCAGCAGCTCATCCTCATTCGACAGCTGCAGGAGCAGCACTATCAGCAGTACATGCAGCAGCTGTATCAGGTGCAGCTCGCTCAGCAGCAGGTGAGAGAGAGAGAGCCCATGATTCATTCTTCCAGTCCCACCCATGTCTGCAGTGCTTTTGTGATGCATGAAAAACTACAAAACTGTTCAAAAATTTCGAGCCGTTACAGTTTATTCTTTTTCGAAGAAATACATACTAGGCAAGGATGAATTAAAGTAACCATAAAACCGTTTTTTTTTTTACAAAATATTTCTATTTCAAATTAATACTGTCCTTGTAATAGTCGAATAATCCTGAAAAATCACTGTTTCTGACAAGATATTAAGCACCACAACTTTTTTCAACATTGTTAATAATGTTTTTTTGTTTTTTTTTTGATAAAAAAAATGCAACTTTGGTAAACATTAGAGATTTTTTTTCTAAAACATTTCTTTCTGCCCCATCTTTTGAACGGTAGTGTATAAGTGCTCAGGTTTATTCATTATAGAACGCTTTTCCTCTCCGTGTTCTTAGTTGATAAGCCTGTTCATATTGCTATTCACCATTATGCAATTGTCACATTTTATTATTCAGATTCAGAACAGACCTGTATGCAGTTAATAATGATTGGTATAAAGAACAAAACTGAAGTGGTAGGATCTGGTTTGCAGGTAGATTATTGAATGTGTTTACACACCTGTCATTGAAAGCAAAACTGGTTTTATTGTCATGTAATGGACTTTGACTCACCGATACAATTCATTTTTTATTTCTGTGTACATTTTCCTGGGTGCTGCTGTGGTCCAACCTGTTATGTTTCCATTTAAGCTTGACTAATGGGGGTTTAATTGATCATTTAAAAGAAGGAGGCTGGTTTTTCCAAGCTCTATAATGTAATTTTGCATAGATCTGGACTGTTTATTTATTTTTTTGTTACAGTTGTGTGATGCCAATGTTTTCACTGTTCTCGCCAGGCTGCCCTGCAGAAACAGCAGGAGGATGCTATTGTGTTGTCTACATTAGAGGCCAGTGAGGTGTTAGTGCCTTCTGCTGGAGAGGAGGCTCCCACGCTGAATGGCCAGGCTGAGTCCACTACTGACAGCTTAGAACAAGAGCCAGACCTGGAGCCTGCAGACGAGGTCACTGAGAATGGACCCACTGGTGAGTTTGCGTATTTCTACCACTTCATTTAACTCATTCAAATCAAACAAACAAAAGTTGTCTCTCAGTTTCCCATTTAGAAAAAAAAGCCTACTGTACCTGATATATCCATATTAATCTATCAAATGAAGTTAAATGGATATCTGAATATAGAGGTTGTGAATTGAAATCAAATCAAGGGAAATCGAGTTGAATTTCAAGACACATTCTCTAATATACCATATTCCTGGTTCTCAGACTCTCCCCCTGTAATAGCAGCCCCCTCCATGTGGACCCGGCCACAGATAAAAGACTTTAAAGAGAAGATCCGTCAGGATGTGGACTCTGTGATCACAGTGGGCCGGGGGGAAGTGGTGACCATCCGGGTTCCCACCCATGAGGAGGGCTCCTATCTCTTCTGGGAGTTTGCCAGTGACTATTATGACATTGGCTTTGGAGTCTTCTTTGAATGGAGTGACTCTACTAACGCATCGGTCAGCGTGCATGTCAGCGAGTCTAGTGACGAAGACGAGGATGAAGAAGGTGAGGAACGAATGTGTTGATTCTTTGCTATCATGTTATCGGCTAATACTGGATTTTTTTTTCTTTTAATTTTCGTAAGTCTCAAATCTCATTTTCATACTGTACATTATAATGTTTAACTTTTTTGTGTTTTAGTTTTTATTTAAACAATTTGTATAGAATTTTTAAAACCGGACATAAAATGAAAATAGTGATTTATTGGTATTAAACATAATTTTTATGTCGGTGCAAATAAATAAACACAATTATCCGTTTTCAAACGATTATTTGTGATTAATCGCTTCCAAAATAAAAGTTTTCGTTTACATAAAATGTGTGTGCACTGTGTAATATTTATTATGTATGTATAAATACTAACACATGAATGTTTATATTTGAGAAAAATATGCTATGTTTGTATATTTAATATTATATTTTTATATTATATTTTATATATAATATAAATTATATTAATAAAATATTGACATGCAAATATTTTCAAAATATACACTGTATGCGTGTTTATTTATATATACATAATAAATATACACAGTATAAACATTATGAAAACTAGAGCTTTTATTTTGTAGGTGATTAATCGTTTGACAGGACTACAAGGGTTTAACTCTTGCAAGTGAAATTAAGCCATAAGTATTGTAGTTTTACTGGTGTAGAGTAAAATAATTAATATACTGAAATTTGAAAAATTTCTTTTTTTTTTATTTATAGTTAATTTATAGTAATATAATATATATTTGTCTTATTACAATGATATCATCCAAGTTAGCTATTTGACCTGAAGATTTGAAGACAATAATTTAGCGGAAATTGACATTTTTATATATATTTTGACAAAACTGTTTAGAATTTTAATATCGGTCATTTATTAGATATTGGCCATAGAATGAAAATAATTACCGGCTTATTGGTAACAGCCAGAATTTAATATCAATGAATTTTTAAATTGTGTAAATCATAAGGCTACTTTTGATATAAAATGAAATCGATTCAAGTTTATATAGATTGTTTGAATTGAGTTTCTGTTGTCACGTTTTCTGTAAATCTGATTTGTAGATTTAAGTCCTGTTGTCTTTCTCTCAGGTGAAGGCCAGTCTGAGGAGGAGAAAGCCAAGAAAGAGGTTGGGAAACCACAGGTGGATGAGATAGTGCCGGTGTACCGGCGGGACTGTCATGATGAGGTGTACGCGGGGAGTCACCAGTATCCCGGCCGTGGCATATACTTGCTCAAGTTTGACAACTCCTACTCGCTCTGGAGGTCTAAAACCGTCTACTACAGAGTATATTACACCAGATAAACCTGGGGTCAAGACTGTGGGACAGGAATGTGTGCGTGTATGTACAGAGAGAGATGGAAAGAGAGTGAGATTTAAAAATAAGGAAATTTATGGGATGCCCACTACTGGGGAAGGGACAAAGAAATTTAACATGAGTGTGTGTGTGTGTGTTTCAGTGTGTATGCAAACTGCTGTTTGAGTCCAGGAGGAATGGGCCATGTGCTTGGCACCTCTGTTTTGCACTCTAAAAGATGTACTCATGATATTGTGCTTGATATTCTAACTTCAGCCTCCATCTTTTAATGTCATCCCAAGAGGTGCAGCATATTTTAGCGTGTCCTAATTAAAACGGCCTTCAAACGACATGTTTAGATCATAAACGACGGAGCAAACACTAACACGCCTTTCAGGACACTGGAGTACTTCCTTATTTAGGTCAACACGGAGTAAATCAGCCAGTGTAGTGCATCTGTACTCATGTTTTCCAGCACACAGAACTAAAGGGCATCGTGAGATAAAACGACTGGAAAGGACTTTTCTAACAATGCAAAGGTGGATCTGGAGGCCTTTATGAGAAGAGATTTTGCAGCATTTTCTAAACCTGGATGGATTGTGTCTAAAACGTTTAATATTTATTAATCTCTGTGGTAGAGTAGGGTCATATTTGTGTCTGTAAGTCATATAACATTTATCCCATCGCTCAATAATTTGCTTCTCTGCTTCCACAGAGCCCCAGATGTATTGTCTTTGTGAATTTTCGGTTTGTTTTGCATATGTCGTCAATGCGAGATTTATCAGTATTGACATTTAATGTGGCACAGCTAGGAGTTTGAAATATTCTTGCCTTTCAGTTTGGTCATTTCTTTGTTGCTTTATGCATGTAGTTACATACAGCCATGTAAGAACTTCAAACTTAATGTATTTTGATTGGAATTTCTACTCGTCACTCTTATACTTGGTTCTCTATGACAGAAATAACAAGCATCTCTCATTGTCATTACATTAATAATGAAGTGTTTGTATAGATGATTTAGACTTAACTATCAAAAGCTGCATTTGAGTTGCTGATTAACCTTTCTGTTATTTATTGGATCGTTCAGTGCATTGAAGATTATTACAGTGAAGTTGCTGAGAATTTGCAGACTTTTCTTCAAAAATATCTGCTCGAGGCACTCTGGATTCGTCACTGGCTGTATCGTTGAGTGAAATGTGTTGCATTCATGATTGTATGTCAAAGATGCCTGTGTAATGCAGGTCACTGCTATCCAGCTGTGATCAAGCATCGTCCATATATACAGAAAATGCAGATGCTGTTACACTTTGTTCACTTGATGAATAAAGCAGTGTGTTTTGGAGTGTTAAGAGCTGTGATGATTCAGTGTTCATTGAGGCCGTCGTGCTTAAGCTGTCCAAAGACTACATTAATGTCACGTGTACAGTAAATTGATTACAAAAGTTCCCGTGGTTCTCTTTTCCATGTATTTTTCTTTCTTTTTCAATTTTTGTAATGCTGACTTCAGGCCTTTGTATAGTGGAAGTGTAACGTTTGGCATGGTACTAAAAGTACAGCTTTTGGGGAAAAGACAACACGAGCAATAGGGTATCTGCTCTGAAAATTGTTTTCATATTTAAAGTGGAAACCCCAGTGATTTTCTGACATGAAGAAGTGTTTTTGTATTGGTTTCGCTAGTGTGATCTGTATGCATTTGAGGATGAGTGTCCTGAAGCGTATATCTGATTAAAATTGCGTTCCTCTGTATGTACCTCCTGATTCTTTTCTGATACCCTTCTAGTCATGTGCATGTTTTACATACTCATACAATGTGTTTGTTTTATATAGATAAAATCGGTTTCATTTCATTTTTTTTATACCCATAACGTTTTGTTTTTTTTTTGGCCCGAAAATTTTATAGATTGTGCCTTATTTTTATAACTATTTGACACACTATTTAGATTTTTTTTAATGCTTGTTGGCCCATATTGACAGATAGGCCTACTACAAAGAGAACCAAATTTTGTGGAATAAAAATATACAATGAAGAAGCAATACATTTAACCCAAATAAAATTCAGATTCATCAAAAATCCTTGATGTATAAGAATTTTTCCTCAGTAATCATCAGTCAGTACATTTAATTTTGTTCATTAATGAATCTTCAAACAAATGCTGTTATAGTGATAGCTTGGGGCATTTTGTGACTCATCAGCCATGGTTTCCCAATGCAAAAGGAAGTTTAAGCAGGTTCAATGTTAACAGGAAAATGAGCACTATCACTCCCATCCAGAAATGCAGCCTTAGCTGGTTCCATTGCCACAACAAACATTAGTCCACTTCCTTAACACACACACACACACACACACACACACACACACAAAATCATCTGATTCTTCATGGCAGTCTGGGTTTGTTTTTAAGAGCATACTACACTTGCAGCCACAAGATGGAGCTATAGTGTAGCTATTAAGAACCACGGGCATTTCTAAACACCAACTTTTGTTCCTTTCACAAGCAAAACAGACTGGTTATACATTGATAGTTTATTTAATTTTTATTGCGTCGGGATCTACACTAGTATGGGATTTAAATCCCATACACTAGTAGATTAAAATAATGAACCGTGAATAGTTTTCTGATTACAAGCGAAATTGCTATTGTAAATAAACTACTTCATACTTAACATACTGTACTATTGAACTGTAGTTCTGAAGTGCTGTAAATGTTAAATGATATGAATTGTCTGTATATACCTTGATATTTACCGTTTATTTTAGTACTGTTTTATTAGAACGTATTTTAACTTATTTTAAGTCATACCGAACATACTGCTTATTGTATTTAAACACACAGGAAATATTTTTTGAAAATGCTTAAAATATTTTTTTTCTTATGTAATATTTAGAATCAAAAATGTAATTTGTTAAATCTACTTTGTAAGACTGCCAAAAAAATTATGACATTGACTTAAAATAATTATGGTATTTAAATCATAAATATTTATAAAATAAACATAACTCAGTATTATTAAGATGCCCTGTACATCGAGATCCACAATATCCATCCCGGGTTTTCAACGCAGCAGACGCTAAAGACAGGTAACCTCTCCCTCACTGCGCTGGATTCGCCAATCCAGTTCCAGTTCCTACAGGTGGTTGGGAAGCCGCTCCGTGTTTTCCATATACTTTCTCCTCACATTTTCGGTTCGACTCGTTCTTTTCAAACCGTTTCAAACTCATGTTCCCCGATGCTCCCGAACACCAGCGGCAACGTCCCATACTACTTCTGCATCTTTCAAAAAAAATTATGGCGGGACCTTTTGTAAGCAGACCTTCTTCCCACGGCAACTTCTGGGATACATCGTTTGGATTTTAAATTCCCTCAACCCAATGCTCATCTCAACTTTAAACACGATTTAAAATGCCGTTCCCCGAGAGAACCGTTGAGCCTGAGCTGGTGAGCAGGATGAGAGGGAGCGCTGGCTCCGAGAAGAGCTTCACGACGCCGGACGGTCGCAGAGTGCGCAAACCTGTTTTGTTCTCTTCTTTGGAAGAAGTGTGTTGTCATACGCTCACTAACATCCTGCATCAACTGTCCGATCTATCGCGGCATGCCAGTGACATATTCCTGGGAATTGAGACTCAGGCTGTGTTGGTCACGCAAAGGACATCAACTATTCAACTGCGTTTGGAGAGATTACAGCACACCGTGTGCAAGTTTGATCCCAAAACCATTAAAATACGTAAGTTTAAATACTCAATCTTGTATTTGTTGCCTACTTTAGTGTTTATACTTTTAAGTCAATAACAAACATATAGCAGCTCATCAGTTAATAATGAACATAAAACTTGATTCGTATCATAATACAGTATGTCGACATTTCAGGATTTGTTAAGCACTGACGTAAAGTATGTTTGTTCATGACTTATTGATGAAAGTTAAAAGCTGTTAAGCTATTAACGATTATGAAGAACACATATATCTAATAGCAGCCACTGAATGATAAATGCACGTTAAGTTTAAAGGCTGCTCTCAGAATGAACTATGGATTGGGTCCGCAGGACAAAAGGCGGGTGTGAATGTTATGGGACAAGCACATGGCGTTATGTTGGTGTAATGATTTGAGGTGAAGAGAATGCTTGCAGTTTCCTTAAGGGCCGAGATTCTGTCAGACGTGATAGATCTGCTGTAACGTACCATCTGCGCCCACCGACAACCCTACAGCAGAACCCCCCTCCAGGACACCTTCATTAGGGTTCTATGGTTTATATATATATATCTTAAATATTTTTTTCTTCTTCAAGAAATATGCTTTTATTCACCAAGAATGCATTAAATTGACCAAAAGGGATAGATAGGACATTAATAACAATGTTACAAAAGATGTATATGTCAAATAAATCTTGTTCTTTGAGCTTTCTATTCATCAAAGTATCCAAAATTATTATTATTATTTTATTTTCTCAAAATAATAAGCAGAACAACTGTTTTTAATATTGATAATAATAAGAAATGCCTTGAGCACCAAGTCAGCATATACTAATGATTTCTGAAGGATCATGTAGGCCAGGGGTTGGCAACCTACGGCACGCGTGCCAACAGTGGCACGCAGAGGGATAATCGCTGGCACGCAAGCAATAAGGAAAACTGTATAATGACGAACAGTTTGATGTAATAACTTCTCATAGTCACACAGCCTGTTAGGAGCTACAAATACTATTAAAGTGTGAGAATTAACTTGCATGGATGCACGTGCAAACACTGCACATACTAGGTGCTTCAGATCAAAGCCTCGGTCTAACAGCACTCGTCAATGTCAAAATGACTGAGATGGCCAATCAGATCAAAGTAGGCGGGGTTTACTGTTCACAGAAGCAGAGCGCGAAGCGTCAGTTTAACGTTAAAGAGAGTGAGGTAAGATGAAGCTGCAAATCAATTAACATTAGTCAACTTTTAATAATACGTTTTACCATAGAAATGTTAAATGACCTAAAGCTATATCCAGTGATGAAAATTTTTCTGAAATATGGCCATTTTGAGAGAAAGAAAGTGGGGGGGGGGGGGGGTAAATTGTCTCTCTCTGCAGACAATGAAGCGATTTTGCCCCTTTGTTGTTGAGAAATATAATGTAGCGATTCAGTATCGATTAATAAAAGTAGCGTGACAACACTCATAGGTTTATGAGCTTCTGAATGCTACTTTTTGCACAGCACGATCTCAGATCTCTGTGTGCGAGTGGTGTGTTTTGTGTGTGTGTGTGTGTCTATGTGTGCACGTTCATCAATTAAAGCAGTGCATTAACGTTGATTAAACGTTAAAAAAACTTTTTTTTATCGTATAATAAAAAATTGTGTATGTACCGTTTAAATACAGAATTATATCGGGGGGGGGGGGGGGGGGCTGTGCACACTTGGCACAGTGGTTAACCATAAAAATAACAAATGGCACGTCATGCCGAAAAGGTTGCTGATCCCTGATGTAGGCTAATACTGAACACAAGAGTATCGATGCTGAAAATTCAGTTTTAAATAGTAATTAATTAACAATTAATTATGCATAATTGCATGCAAGTAACCCTAAGCCAAACCCTAATCCTAAAACTAACCATATAGTAAGTACATATAGGTAATTAATATTGAATATAGTGTAAACTAGAATGTTACCATCCACTGTCTAATAGAAGAGGGGTGTGTTCAGTGCTACTGCAAATGCTGCAAATAACACGAGTCACCAGTGAAGGTGAATAACAGTTCCTACAGGGAGAGCTCTTCTTTGGATGTCCTGCCCTTAAGACAATACCATGTAACAATAGACAGGATGTATGACTTAAGACAGTCTCATGCCAATCTTAAACATTTGGCAATTTGGTGAAATGTTTGAGAATATGTATGAATGCATACAATCTCATTTGAACATTTTTTTTCAATGATCAGCTTTAGGAGTGGGGTTGGGGTGGACCTTCATGGTGGCATTTTACCTACAGTATGTTTTTGCACATGTAGCCTTCTTTTAAAGATGCAATTCTGTAAGAGGACTTATAGATTGTTTACTGTTACACTGTCAGTTTCCAAGCACATACAAACACACACAATCTCCTTCTGAGCTGTGGAATTTCTGTCAGTCTTCTCTGGATATTTTTAGCATGTGTGTTTGCTCCACTCAGGCTTTTTCTAGGTCTGCTGCTCGACTTTGTTTTGCATATGATGGTCTGAAAGGGTGGAGCTGATCACACAAACAATAGTGCTTTAGTTCACTATCTTAGAGTTTATCAGTAAGTAAATGATCACACCAGTGTGTTTAGAGATCAGGCGATAGCTGTGTTCTCTGATTGTGTATGTTTACACTACAAACCTCAGAGGTCTAATTAGGACTCATTTAGCTGTGGTTGTTATCTAATTGTCTGGTTGTAATGTCAGTGTGTTTGTGCATTTACATAAACAGCTAAAGCTCATGTTCTGTGAGCATTTTTGTTAGTTAAGTGATACAAATAATCACAGCTTAGGGGTCATAATTCCTTGTTTTTCAGGAATGCTTTTTTTTACTTCTCTTTCTTGTGTTTGCTCTCTTTGTTTGGTGTGTTTTGTATGCATGGACTCAGAAGGGATTTCTGGGTCCAAGTCCAACCCAACTCTAAAACCAGACCCAGGGAAAATCATCACCTTTGACCTCAGGAGCACTCAGCATGGGAAAACAGCAAAACTTTTCTTTCATTCCCTGACCACCAGACCTCAGCCCCAGATGTATGCAGCAATGGCTAGTCACACACACACACACACACACACACACACACACACACACACACACACACAAACTCAGTGTACCTACAGCCTACATTCACTGAATTTCACTTATACAGCCTCAAATGTACATCAGCTGTTGGGCCAAACTATCCCCAAAAGCCTGGTCAGGCGACCACCAAATGAACTGATTCCTGTTATACTTCATTATACATTATGTGTCCCATGATACTAGTTTCTTTCTGATCTGCATGAATTAGAATTTCCCTGAAACTAATGGTGGTCATAACTAGAAGAAAGTTTTACTGACTCTGTTTTTCAGCAATATTTATGATTGGTTTTGAGCCATATGTTTTTGAAGTTTTGAATTTATCATGACTATATTTTAGTCCCATCATCTTTTTTTAGGGACGTGCAAAATATCAGTATCATTTGAAAGCCTGTTTTTGTCACAGAATTAAAAATAAAAGGTAATTGTGACTTTTTATTTCACAATCAATACTCCCACCCCCCCACAAATCTGAATTTGTATCTCAGAATTCTGTCTTTTCTTGCAGAATAGATAGATGTTTAACTGAAAACCTGTAGAGTAAACAGTAAACTTAAACCTGCAAAGCCTGATGTCCATTTAAAATGTTTTAGTTGCATTTCGTCCTTTGCTCATCCCTTTGAAACAGGAAATCTACCCGTTTAAGTGCTGGGATTTTAAGCTTGCAAAAGCCATGAGGATTAAAATCAGATAACGTCAAGCCTGGACATGTGAAGTATGATTGACTCTTTCTGCTTGTAAATGGGACAATTTTCCCAGCATGAGGCCCTCGCACATGCATATGAGTGGCCTTAGGAAAGGGTATTAGTGTCATGATAGTATTTACAACACTGATGAAAGTTTTTTTTAATTTTTTGATGATGATGATGCCTGGCTGATACAGCATCTTCAATGCGCAATGCGCAAAACCAATGTTTGCAAACAGCCACAGAGCAAATCCTACTACATTGCTTTATTAGTTCATCCCCACCTAGCACTCCAAAAATCTGTCTCAGTTCAGGCACAGCTAGTAAAGCATGTCCAGAGGGCAAGGTATGGTGCAGCCAGAGCACTGAGTTCAAATGAGCAACCAGAATTCCAAAAGAGTAAAAAAGCCTGACAATTAGGCCCCGTTTACACTAGTGCATTTTTTTTTTAACAGCGTTTTAAAAATTACAATTATCCTCCTCTACACTGGCGTTTTCCACTGCATATCAGAAATGATCTCTGTCCACACTACACAACCGAAAACGCATGTCACATGACCATTCATGCAGGTACAACCGTTATATGTATAGGTAGATTCCCTATTATTCAGATGGTGGACACATGGATGTGATTGGAGCAATCTAATGGGGAATCTAAAACATTGAGTTTGGTAATTATGAAAGTTGTGACACTTTAGGTTCAGTTGATCTCAGATGAAGTTTAGAAGAAGGAAACTGATGGAGGGCTATTTTAATTGTTTTGTGTGTGCGTGTTTTAACCATATGCCAAATAGATTTTGAGATCAACCCGAGGGGAATGATTGAGCCAAAGTTGCATGATCCTACCTGTAATTGTTTTTTTTTGTGAACTGTTAAAGTGTGTACTGCAGTGTTTTGGTGTCTGTGAGAAAACTACATGTTTTCCCTCAGTTAGATGCAGTCACGTTCAGCCTTCTGGACATCTGGAGGTTTAGTAAGATGGATTAAAGATGGAGGGCTGATTTTTTTTCAAAATCACACACACGCAAGAGTGAAGCTGCACAAAGAACAGAATAAGTTGAGTAAGACGGATGAAAGATGTGGTTATGTAACAGGTTGTGATGTACTGACAGACTGTCAGTCTGTAATATTTGATGTTCTTCTATGTGGACAATGACCCCTGGTTTAGAGGCTAGTTGATGGTCTTGTCTGCTTGAACTCTAATGCCGCGTTTCCACCGCAGGAACTTTACCCAGGAACTAGGAACTTTGCGTTGGTACTCTGTGTGTTTCCACTGCAGGAACCAGCAACTAAATAAAGTTCCGGGTAAAAAAATGGCCCTCAGAAAGTCCCTGCTGGCGAGGTAGTTCTTTTTCAAAGTTCCGGAACTTTCAGGGGTGGGACTTGGGCGCTAAACATGCTGATTGTTTGAGTTCATGCAGCATTGGTTGAGTTCAACCCCCATTTATTCGGATCATTTTCAAAATATTACTGTTATTGTGTCATGAAATGTAATTTTAAAAGTTTTTCAGGCGAGAATGTAGTTGTTTAAAACTCAAATCTGTGGTTTATTTATAAAGACAGCACCTATTTAAAAATGTGTTTCACCGATCTCGGAGACGGTGAGCTCCACGAGATCAGCGGGAGCTCAGTGCTCATGTATCCACCGAGAGCAGCCTCACCTCGGCTAGACCTTCTGTTATGTGCCGCTGGCTCTCATGTCTCTTTATTGGTTAAACATAAGATATAGAAAGCAACAGGTCTGAGGGGAAAAAAGTTCCTGGGGAAAAAAGTTCCTGGTACAAATGTTCCGGGTAATTTAGGTGGAAACGCGGCATTAGTGACACACAGCAACGCAACAAATGATATATTAATGAGAAGCATGTGTTTTTCATAGTTTAGTCATCTATCTCAGAAATGTCATCGGTTGGCATTCCTGTGTACGACTGAAACACAAAATCCATTGGACAATGTTTTGTCTCTGCTTTTCAACGTCTTTTATTCATGCTATTTTTCAGCGGTTGGTTCCTATATTGGCTGGTCCAGATGTACACGTGCATTCATTCAGGGTATTGTTTTTGAGCCCTTGATGTTCCTCTTGATCTTGTGCTTTCAGATCTCACCAGCCTCTCCTGTCCGAGTGTGCCCTGATCCAGTTCATCTGGCCTAACTGACCTTTTATCCTCTTAAGAAGCCTTTATTAGGCCGATGATGTATTGTATGCCATGTTTATAGAGGTCAGTGCAGTTTATGGAGCTTATTTCCCATTCTAAAGCCAGCTAGATTACTGGTGGCATTACCGTGCTATGAGGACCTTCAGCTGTTTGTAGACTTTTGACTATGTTAAATCCTTGGTTACAGGGATTTAAGGGCACTATGGGATTCCAAATTCATGAAGAAGCCATGTGCTTTTCATCTCAAAGCTACATTCGCTCATGACTTTCTGAATAGGTCTGTTACTTCATGGTTCACACAGCTTTGATTTTAGTTTTTTCCCGGTGGCTACTCCTGATTGGATCTTAGGTGATGTGTGTTTGCTTTGTGCTTTCACCGGCCCACGTGCCCAAGCTCTGTCCGTAGGCTCAGGTTTGTTTTTCCATCAGAGGAGCCCTGGGGCAGGGCAGAGGGCCGCTGTGTCCCGTAACACGCTCATGATGATGGCGATGATAGCGATGAAAGCTGTGTTGTCCTTGTGCTCAGGCCTAATCCAGTAGTCATCGTGTTTTCAGAGCTATCTCACTGCTCAATGCAGCGGATCAAACAACCCATGTGCTTGTGCACACATAGATGTTGGCGTGTGCCCACACATTCATGAAAATGGGGGCCCAGGGAAGGTAAACAGATGGAAAGATCCTCCTTTTGTGTAGGGATGCATCGATCCGATACTTAGTATCGGTATCGGCTCCGATACTGCCATTTTTTGCTGGATCAGGTATCGGTCAGACAAGACCAAGATCAGACAAGACCTGAAGCCGTTCCATAGTTTAATGTGAGGTACAGATTAATATTTAAGTCATTTAATGTGAGTTCATGTAAACTCTTCTCTCCATTGTGGCTGTCTGTCATCTGTCATTTATAGCGTTTCTTGTTCTGTCCTATAAGGCAATTAATAATCTAATGTATAGTATAGTATTGGAGGCAGCAACATATGATAGATAGGACTTCTATATATGTTGCTGCCTTCATTACTGTGCTATACATTTATAAAAAATGTCTTTTAATTTTATAATTTATATTTATATATAAATATGTTTACTTGCTTTTAGGGCTGTAGCTATCGAATATTTTAGTAATCGAGTATTCTACCAAAAATTCCATCGATTAGTCGAGTAACCGGATAAAATGTGTTTTTGCTTAATTAAAGTGCAATATTAATTATGCAAGAGAAAATAAGACTCCTGGGTCTCTTAAAATGAACAACTAAGTTTCCTTTTTTATAAAAAAAATATTTTTACTTTTTAAATGCATAGAATTACTGACAATTAAGCAAACCTTACTTTTTGGTAAACAAAGGGGATTTACTATTAAAAATAAAACATGGAAGAAATGTTGTGTGATTAAACCTTAAAAAAATAATGTTCGATTTTTTTTTAGTGGTAGGCTATGTACATTCTGCTGAACAATAGTCTTTAACCAGACTTTTATTTTTACGGGTTGACGTACCTTTACAGTTCTGTGTATGTGATGTGACGCTAGTTTTACTCAAATCAAATGGTCAAATGCTCATGAAGTGACTGTCAGAGCAGTTCTGGAGATGTTGTTCATGTGTTCACGTCTTATTTAGTGAGACAGCAGACGCTGAAATCACCGGAGTGTCACGCGCGCTTCCGTGTGTTTAATGAATGAAGACACGCTTCTGCTCCATTCATTAACACAGACATGCATAACATGCAGGATTTATATTTAAATAGACTGTTCCGACTTAATATTTACAGATATTTGTCCATATCGTGATTTGATGTACGTGCAATGACCTATTTTTGATTAATTCATTCAAAATTTGGCAAAATTCCGTGCCATTCTGCGTTAAACTGTAAAAATCCGTTTTTGTGACTGGATTCCGCGATTCCCTCCACGTTTTCTGCATCGCGGAAATCATAGGGCCGTAGTTGTGGATCTGCCAGCTCTATCTTGCAATGGAGACACACCACGACGTTCTCTTTACGTTTGCCTGCGCCCTCAAATCAAAACACTGCTGACTTGCAGTATGCGACGTCGGACGCAGCGCTTGTGTCTCCTTCCGCTTTGTGGGTGACGTAAACGCCTTGTGTCACATTAAAAAAATTATTGCAAAAGAACCTGTCGTGAGATTTAAAATAAATTAAAAGAGGCTTCGAGGCAGAGGAATTTGCCTCGATCAGTTTTTGTAATCGAGTTACTCGAGGAATCGTTTCAGCCCTACTTGCTTTCATTAATGAATTTTACAACAGTACAGAGAGCAATGTATAACATTTTACCAGATTTAGTCCTACACTTATTCATTAAATGATCAGGTCAACAAACAGAAGTATAGAAATTCTACATGGATTTAAAAAATAAAAAACTGTGATACTCAAAAGTTTTTAGATCAGATCGTATCGCATCTGTAAAAATAGTTTTGTTGCATGATCTGTTGTATGATAGTCAATTGAATGATAAATAATGAATGGACTAGGGTGACCATATGCGCCGTTCATACGGGACACGTCCCAGCCAGGATTTTTATATTGCCTAAAATATCCAGGTTTTGGCTGTGCACTGTGCAGGTTGATCATTGTGTAACATTAATGAGAGCTATAAAGAGCAGAGCAGATGGCTCCTAATGCTTTCGAATCGCTTTCACGTGTTTGTTTGTTCGTTTGACTTAAAGCATTGTGGCGCACTTTGTTGTTTTTTTTTATTTGTGCGCAGCGACGCTTAAAGTCAGTCTAACGAACAAACACGTGTGCATATATGCATCGCTTTGATCGTTCCCTCTAGATCTCACATTCTCACACGCAGCCCCACGATTGGTCGATTATGTACAATACCTGCATGTTATTGGTCAAACTGCTCTGGATGTTTTAGGCATTATTAAAATCCTGTCCAGGACATGTCCCGTATGAACGGCGCATATGGCCACCCTAGAATGGACATTTGGACAGAGTGTGATTTCATGATGTAACTTCAATGATGAGTAAACATCTTAACTGAGTGGAAATCAGCTTTTAAAAACAACCTGGGGGAAATATTGAGGCAAAGTTGCATAATCATACCTCTAACTTTGTGGTTGTATTATGAACCGTGAGAACTGTACTTTTCCAGTGGCATTATCTCATTATAGTCACCTGTAGAATTATAAGGGATCTTTTTTTTCATGCAGTGATACTAATCAATCATGATAATGGCACTTAAACCGAGTGTTTGTGATAAAGGATCAGAATGAGGGTTAAAAATAATAATTTTTTTTTTTAGCATTTTACAGCATGTTACATTTTTTACAGTGTACCCAGGTACAAAAAATACACTTCCATAATGTACTGAAAGTGCTCTATTTAATTTTCGCAGTAATTTTGTACTTAATATAATAAAAATTAATCTTTAATATTTCTTAAGATAAACTTAAGATCAACTAAATGTACTTAACTGTGCTATTTTCAGAGCTATCTCACTGCTCAATGCAGCGGATCAAACAACCCATGTGCTTGTGCACACATAGATGTTGTCGTGTGCCCACATATTCATGAAAATGGGGGCCCAGGGAAGGTAAACAGATGGAAAGATCCTCCTTTTGTGTAGGGATGCATCGATCCGATACTTAGTATCGGTAACATCTCCGATACTACAATTTTTTGCTGGATCAGGTATCGGTCAGACAAGACCAAGATCAGACAAGACCTGAAGCCGTTCCATAGTTTAATGTGAGGTATCTTTTTTTTCATGCAGTGATACTAATCAATCATGATAATGGCACTTAAACCGAGTGTTTGTGATAAAGGATCAGAATGAGGGTTAAAAATAATAATTTTTTTTTTAGCATTTTACAGCATGTTACATTTTTTACAGTGTACCCAGGTACAAAAAATACACTTCCATAATGTACTGAAAGTGCTCTATTTAATTTTCGCAGTAATTTTGTACTTAATATAATAAAAATTAATCTTTAAAATTTCTTAAGATAAACTTAAGATCAACTAAATGTACTTAACTGTGCTATTTTGGGACACCATGAATACAATACAGGCAATGGCATATGTTTAATGTTTATAATAATATTGTTTAATAATAAATAATAGGGCTGGTACGATAAGTCGATAAATTGATGCATCGCGATTCCTCTGAAATCGATTCTGAGCTTAGATTTTAACAGCAGATGGCGCTTTTATGATGCAAGATTAATGTAAACACAGCCCACTGTGAACACCCTTGTAATTCGGAGCCTTTTCAAATTTTATGAATGATTATTTTATGTTCAAGTGTGTGTAAGATTTGGAAACGAGCAGAGTACGGCTGTCTCTAAAAATGCAGTGCCCAAACTAAGCTCAAGATCGACTCAAGAAAGCATCGTGATGCATTCAGAAAATCTCAGAATCAATGTTGAATAATTTCTCAATTTGCGATGCAATGATTTATTTTCCAAGCCCTAATAAATAATAGATGAGTGAAGCAATAAATGCAGTGATAAACATGAATCAGTGCAACATACAGGAAAAAAACATTGTTTATGTACAGCAATTTATGACCTATTTTGTGCCTCAGCATAAATGCATTTTTGTTTCATTACAAGTGTCCCAGACATTGTAGTTCAGGTGGCATTTATCTCGTCCATTGTGCTCATGACTAGAAATAGACTTCATATCTTGAACCTCTTCCCCTCTTGGAGACTCATTTACTAGTCAGTGCACTGCTGCTTGCTTCAGTGACAGAAGCTTTCTACATCAGTCTTAATCATGTCAGAATGAGGCCTATTGGGCTGTTTTTGGATTAGGATAAAAAACACCCTCCCTTTTGTTTGAGGTCAGAGGTGCTGTTCTCAGATGTACAGCCCGTTTGAAAGGACTGATCATTAGCATTCCTCCCAGACTGGAGAGCCTCTCCCATTGGCTGTTAGCTGGAGGAGTATGTTCAGAAGTGGAAGTTCTTAGATCTGGTATGGGTGGTGTTTTGGCTGGTTAATGTTCTGTAGTGTTTCCACCTCTGTGAATGTTGTTTGGGCATGAACCTCAAAGTGGCCACATGAGAAACGATGTTGGGCATGGCATGGTACACCCAGTAAAAACTCACATTACTCAGTCCCTCCAGGATTTCGCGGAACTTTTTTCTGATTTTTGCAGCCTAAAATGATTTTGCTGCGGCTTTTCTCAAAATTTGCAGTGATATTTGCAGCATTTCTTATTGCTTTCCCACATACAACATTCTTCTAACACTGTTATGACTATTCTGACTTCGAGAAACCACCGTAGGGCTCCAGACTAACGTTTGATGACACCAGCACTAGTGCCATTAAGTTCTAGAGAAGGTGGCACCAGCACCTAACAGTAAAGCACTCACCCTAATCACACATGTACAGGTGCATCTCAATAAAATAGAATGTTGTGGAAAAGTTCATTTATTTTAGTAATTCAACAAAAATTTTGAAACTCTTGTATTGAATAAATTCAATGCACACAGACTGAAGTAGTTTTTGGTTCTTTTTTAGTCTTTGGTTCTTTGAATTGTGATGATTTTGGCTCACATTTTACAAAAAACCTCAACTAGGAGTCTAGGAAGCTGACTAATGTTTGAAACAGAACCTATCTCTCTTTCGCTGTCTGTTTGTCACCTTTTGTGTGGGTTAGTGATGTTCTTCAGCAGGTGAGCTGGGTTCCTCTCACCACACATAAAGCTCATTGTGTCTGAACGTCTGTGTGTTGGAGTTATAGCGCGTGGGCTGCTGTCGTCGCTCAGTAAAAATAAACATGGGTTTTCCAGCCCCATCTGTCATTCAGTCTCTCCCTCCAACCCCTCTCTTCTTTCCTTGTCACTTCTAAAAACCCTTCTCCCTCTCTCGCTCCTTCTTCATGTCCTCTCTGAAACTCTCTTAGGCTTCATTTTCTCCTTCACTCTTCACATGACTTGGATTACATAGTTTGAGGGTGTGTGTGTTCATGTCTTGTGTGTGTGGCGTGTAGTCAAACCAGGGCCTCATGTCCCACTGTGACCAGGCTGTACAAAGGAAATGCCACGCAGACCCCAGGACATTTTATTCACCGTGAAATGCTCTTACAACAGTAATGTTTTGCGACTTCGCAAAGGAACAGTTCACCAGAGAGCAGTTCAGCAGTTCAAATTTCATATTTTAAATGACTTTTCCCATGTGAGACATTACATCAGGAACATTTAACAAGATCTGGTTAATGAGACCCGATTAATGTCCTTCCAAATCTGACTACTTACTTCTGAAGAACATTAACAAAAAATATTTTGGGGCCAACTGGATGATCCAGTCAGTGAATTTAACTCAAAGACCAGATCAGTGTTATTTGTGAACAAATCAGAATGTTTTTGTGAAGTGAATGAGTATGCGAGTATGAGAGAAAAAAATCATATCTCTGTATTTTTTGGCCGATTTGCAATATCCGATATATATCTCGGCTATTTTGATTATTCCATTGCAGTCTCTTTACAGTCAGTGCTATCAAAAAATAGACTTGTGCTATAAAAACAGACTTGTGTGATTATAATTATAGCGCTCTAATTTAATATAGCGCTGTCTGTTTCGCGAGCATGCGCGAGGCGTTGCTCGTTCACTGAAGTTTAGCAGAAAATCCCAGAACAGAAGGCTCATGCACTTCTGACAAATTTTTTTTTATTTTTCCATGGCTTTCTTACATTTACAGATGGAGGATATACCAGTGAAATGTAAGTTATGCATTCAGGAAGACGGCACATCTCAAACACTTTAAACAGCGCGAGTAGCCTGTGTCTCAGTCAGAGGCACACACAGCCTGTCTGCCTGAGCATATAATGGACTGAGTCGCTTAAACTAAACAAAACTATAAACTGTCTTACCAGTTTTTAAAGGCCTTAATGAAGCTTGTCACATGTTAAGAACAAATTGGATTGAGCTCTTTCTCCGCAGCAGCTCAGTCTGTGTCCTGTGTCCTGTGCTATATTTTCAGATGTGCTCATATTAAACTACTGTGTATTGATATAAACGGTATTGCCTCATATTGAATCACTTACAAAGAAAATATCGATATAACGTACAAACTCGATATACCGCCCAGCCCTAAATGATTCATTTATAAAGAATGATTCACTAATTCTTTAAAACATTCACAGCTCTGTCCAGGAACTCTCATGTGCTCTCAAGCCAAAGGGGTGACAAATTAAAGTTTTTCACAAAAGAAAAAAAAAAAGTAAGACTTGAGAAGACTAGTAAAATCACTTTTATGGTGTAGGCGGCTGCATATATGAAAATAAAACACCTAACCCTAAAAAAATTCTAACAAAAGGTTTCTCAGCTGTTTTTTGTAGTATTAGGTGTCCTTAGTAACATACTAAAAGTTTACCAAAGTTTGACCACTAGAAAGGTGTAATTTTCAAGATGGTGTCCAAGATGGGCAGGGAGCCCTTAAAATATCCTAACTCCTTCATTATTTGACTTAGTCAAGTAATCTTGGTGTCTAACCCCATGTTTTCTGGGTTTATGAATCCATTGGACTTGTCTAAATTGCACTGACATGATTACATACTTATGGAATAAATGATTTTGTGAGAATACTGTAAGGTTTTATCATTGTTTGGGGTGAACCAGAGATGTAAACAATTTAGCCTATGTTATGTAACTCCTACTCAGTACGTGTTTTTTTTGCTAAAACACAGACTTTACATTCGATGTAAAAGTTATTGCACCCAAAAGTAACTTAAATTGGAGTTACTCCAATTTGATCATAACTTTGATCATAAACAACCCTGTATTAGCCCGAACAGAGGCCTGTGTGTGAAACCTCTAAAATGGTCCCTCATTTCAATTTTAATAAGGTAATTAATATGTAATGCATCCCGTATAGATGTTTTTGAGTATAAAGGTGGCATTATACTAAACCCAACAAAACTAAATTCACAATTTTCAGAAATTCAGAAGATGGTAGAAGAGAATACTGATATTAATATTACTTGACTCATTGTAATGTTGTTGGCAGCACAGTGTACCATTTTGCTCAAACAAAATTCATCCTTGACTACTTAAAAAAAGAAAAGTTCTTTATTTTTTGTAATTTAATTTAAAAAAGTAAACTTTTGTATATTCTAGATTCATTGCACACAAACATAAATATTTCAAGAGTTTTTTGTTTTAATTCTGTTTGTTACGACTTACAGCTCAGGAAAATAAAAAATTCAGTATCTCAAAAAATTTGAATATTCCATTTTGAGCTTGATTAGTTTTATTAATTATGAGT
This sequence comes from Carassius carassius, assembly GCF_963082965.1. NCBI lineage: Eukaryota > Metazoa > Chordata > Actinopteri > Cypriniformes > Cyprinidae > Carassius > Carassius carassius. The sequence goes on along the minus strand of NC_081781.1, from coordinate 11,406,886 downwards.
ATAAATACTGGGAACCTCCTGGGCTAGTTCAGAACATGCAACCACAATTATGGGAAAGACTACTGACTTGACTGTTGTCCAGAAGACAATCATCAACATCCTCCACAAGGAGGGTAAGCCACAGAAGGTCATTGCTGAAAGGGCTGGCTGTTCACAGAGTGCTGTATCAAAATATATTTATAGAAAGTTGACTGGAAGGAAAAAGTGTGGTAGGAAAAGGTGCACAAGCAACAGGGATGACTTCAGCCTTGGGAAGATTGTCAGGAAAAGCAGATTCAAGAACTTGGGAAAGCTTCACAAGGAGTGGACTGAAGCCGGAGTCAGCGCATCAAGAGTCATCACGCTCAGACATCTTCAAGAAAAGGGCTACAGCTGTCACACTCCTAAAACCAAGCCACTCCTGAGTCAGAAAAAAAACAGCATTTCACCTGGGGTAAGGAGGAAAAGAACTGGACTGTTGCTCAGTGGTTCACGGTCCTCTTTTCAGATGAAAGTAAATTTTGCATTTCATTTGGAAATCAAGGTCTGGATGAAGACAGGAGAGGCACAGAATCCAAAGTCCAGTGTGAAGTTTCTGAAGTCAGTGATGGTTTGAGTGCCATGATGTCTGCTGGTGTTGGTTCATTATGTTTTATCAAGTCCAAAGTCAATGCAGCAAACTACCAGGAGATTTTGTAGCACTTTTATGCTTCCATCTGCTGGAGAAGCAGATTTAATTTTGCAGCAGGAATTTAGCATCTATGTCAGGGATCTAGGAGGGAGGACCCAATTGCAGTGTGAGGTAATAAGGTTTTATTGACAACAGACTGATACAAAAGGGTAGTGAAGTGAACAATAGATAACACAACAGGAAAACAGTAAACAGGAACAGCTAGGGGAGGCCACTGGGAAAGCTTCAGGAAACAACTGGCAGAGTACTTGGCAACAGAGGGGGCAGCAAAACCAGGCTGATGGAGAAGACCACACAAGGCACCATAGAGCAGAGCTCAGACACTTGTTGACCACTGACTCTGAAACCGACCAAGTGCAATGTAGGTAGAACCAGGGCAGGACACACGGGGACAGGTCAGGAACTCGAACACAAGACTAGACAGAGCTCCACAAAAACAAATTAAACTCAAGACAAGGAAAGATAAGCCAATGAACTAATAAAAGGTTAAGTAACAAAATAGGTTACCAAATTTAACCAACTTAGAATAATCAAACAAAACCAAGAATCAAGACTAGAAAAACTAAATCAATAGTTACAAACAAAAGCCAAAAGCAAGAACAAACAAATTACTAAAATAAGGAGCAAGACAAAAACATAGAACTACAAGGACTAGACACATATTCAGCCACAGACAGAGGGAGTGAGAATGACCATGAACCAGCAAACACAAAAGGGTAAGGGGCACTATAAATAGGGAGGAAAATACATGAGGGACAGGTGAGCACAATAAGACTAACCAGGCTAACAAGAGGGTGTGGTAAAAAGGAAACAAGGAGGAGGGGTTGTGCTGACACTAGACACAAGAAACAAAACATAAAACAAAGTGACAGTGCAAACCCCTGACAACCTACCCACAGTGCCAAAACCACTTCCAAGTGATTTGCTGACCATGATATTACCGTGCTTGATTGGCCAGCCAACTCACCTGACCTGAACCTCACAGAGAATCTATGGGGTATTGTGTGGAGGAAGATAAGTAACATCTGAAAAACAATACAGAGGAGCTGAAGGCCCCATCAAATCAACCTGCAGTGCCACAGACAGCAAATGCAAAAGGAGCCCCAACCAAGTATTGAGTGCATAATTAAACCTACTTTGGAGATCTTGAACATTTCTGTTTTGTAAATCTTTTTTTGATTGATCTTTGAGAAAATATTCTATTTTTTTTTTTGAGATACTGAAGCTGTAAGTCGTAACCATCAGAACTCAACCAAAAAACTCTTTAAATATTTCAGTTTGTGTGCAATGAATCTAGAATATAAAAAAGTTTGTTTTTTAAAATTAAATTACAAAAAAAATAAAGAACTTTTCCATGATATTCTAATTTTTTACATGTACCTGTATTTAAGGGAAATTGTGCTTATTTTTCCCATAAATATGCTTGTAACCAATTGCTTTAATATATAATTGGACTTGTAATCATTTATCTATAATGCAAATATGCTAATTAGAATATTACATGGCCAAAACATGTATCAGGCACCAATATTTCTAGTCTAGGAGGAATACAAAGGTGTAATGGTCATTTTAAGGACCTGGCGGCTGCCATTTTGAAAACGGGGCCTTTCTTGGAGTCAAACTTTGGTAAACCTTTAGTATGTTTTTAAGTACATTTGATACTACTGTAAACCACCGAGAAACGTTTTGTTAGAATTTTTTTGGGGTCAAGACATATTTGCAGCTGACCTGATATTTGCCTTTGTGTCACTTCAAAGCTTGAGGGCCTCAGTCTTCATTGGCTTTCATTATGTTCAAATGATAGGCCAAACGTAATTATTGTGTTCCAAAGAAGAAAGTAAGTCAAATGGGTTTGAAAACAAAACAATGTTGTGTAATTAATTACAGGGCTTTTGAATGAACTATCCCTTTAAAAAGTTACAATGTGCTATTGACGCTTGAACAGTTGTCTGGAAGCAAGTGGAGGAAGCTTCAAGGAGTATAGACTTTTTGTGGAGTGTGTGTGTGTGTTAGAGTGATTAATTTCACCTCTCTCTTTGAGTCCCACTGTGGAACAACAGAATAGTCACAGCAGTCATTACTTAAAGGGATAGTTCACCCGAAAATGAAAATTTTATCATCAATTATTCACCAACGTATTTTTTTTCCAAACCTGTAAGACCTTCGTTCATCTTAGGAACACAAATTAATATATTTCTCAAAAAAGACAATTTCTTCTCTTTTTTTTATCCTCTTGTGAATGTGCATCAAAGACTGACACAGAAGAGAGGAAATTGTTGGATAAAGTCGTTATTTTTGTTTTCTTTGTGCACAAAAAGTATTCTCGTAGCTTCTTAAAATTACTGATGTTCCACTGATGTCACATGGATTATTTTAACAATGTCAATACTATCTTTCTGGGCCTTGAACATGTCAGTTGCATTGCTTTGTATGCAGGGTCAGAAAGTTCTCGAATTTCAATATGAACAAAGTTCTTACGGGTTTGGAATGACATGAGGGTGATTAATTAATGACCGAATTTTAATTTTTGGGTGAACTATCCCTTTAAGAGAAGATCAGGTTCATGTTTAAAACGACACTAAATGACCATCACCAAATAATAGGGAAAAGCTTGCTTTCTTTCTTCCTGGCTTATATTTACTTTTCCACTCTCTTTCTTTTTTAAACATGCATATACGCACTGAATACACACACACTAGTTGCCCTCCTACAACTATGCTGACATACATGTACCACAGTTCACCAACAAAGTCACTTTCTAACAGAGGATGTTTTTCTGGAAGCACTGGTGGTGTGAAAACAGTTCACCACATAGGCAGTAAAATTATATTAAAACACCTTTTCACACACACTCAGCCACCGGATCCCTACAATACACCTCGACCCCTCAGAACAAAAACACTTTGTATTGAAAAGTGTCTGTGTGTGTGGTCAGATGTGTTTTAGATTCATGCCTATTCAGCATATTTGCACTGACCACTGCTGGAGAGCTTGCACTTTTTCTTCAGACATGGTTTAGTCCTGTGGGATGAGAAAGAGCTAAAAATACAGAAGTATGTTTTCTCTGTTATACCCGCTCTCCTGCTGTCTTTGTATGAAACTGTGTGTATGTGTGTGTGTGTTTGTGTCTTTAGGTCAGTGTGTCTGCAGCGCAGAAGCTGTGTGTGTATTGTCAGTAAGGGCTAGATAGGAATTTGGGCTTGAGACAATTATTTAATTTCTTTTCAACAGCAAACAAAATTGACTTTAGCACTAGAGGTAATCTATCTATCTATCTATCTATCTGAAGGACAATATACTAAATACTGAAAATTATTACTTATTAAATATTAACTTATTTAATCTTTCATGTAAATTGCAATGCAAACTATTAAATAAAATTAAAACAATTTAATACAAACAAACAAAACATATGCTATACAGTATATTTGGTATGTCTTCTAATGTTGATTTGCACCTTATTAATGATAATTTTTGTTACTAACATAGCAGTGCAAAAAGGATTAGACTAGTCGTCTGATGTGCTTTGACCAATAGCTCAGTTTTGGATATGATGTGAACATGATTCATACAAATTCTCAGCTGCAGGGCAACTCTGATCCATCTTCATCTGCCTCCCCAAACATAGAGGGGTTTGTTCATTTCATTTCCCACAGTGACTGAAAAGATCATGTTTGCTGCTGTTTGAGACAGATTACCAGACACCAGAGGAATGTACTGATACTCTCCTCAGTACTTCAGTAGACAGTCCTCATAAAAACACTTTTGTCTGTGTAGCACAACATCTCATTCCTGTAGAGAGATGGACCTCTGACACTCACACACTCATGGAAAATCCCTCACAAACTCACTTCCTCTGAGGATGAGCACTGATACTTTATGAAACACTGGGACACAAAAGCATCATGTTGCTTTCCTTTGTAGTTAGTTTTTCTGGCCTCAAGTCAGAGAAATGTGATGTGTTGGCCATAATTGCGTGTGAGAGAACAATTATTTTAGGGTTTGATCGCCATTTTGCCCAGATGTTTGACTTATAAAAATTTACCACTCTATATATACTGAGTTACTGTATTGTGTTACATATGGTGCAGTTGATAGTATCACTGGGTAATTTATTGCATATTTATAATATTTTGTTTTATTATTTTTGTGGCAATAATATAAATGTAAACAATATCTGTTTATATTAAGATGACTTTGTGGCACATTTTATTTATCCATTCATTTCTTAAAGATGATGTTGCTTAATAACCCCTACGACGAAATTTAATAGTAAAATAAGTTTGGTTTATTTTTATGAAATCTGAAATATTTGTAAAAGTTTTATTTCAGTGAAAGTTGAAAGTAAATAAATCATTAGGGCCCTATGAAATCCATTATATTTATTCCCAAATTCTTTTTTTTTCTGTTTTAATGGTTAAATTATGTAATTTATCAACAATTACATTTGAATATTTTCTTTCTCAATTTCAGTTGTATGTTAACCAAATTATGTTTTCCATTAATTTTCTGAATTCCATTTTAATGGTTTTATTAAGTTTTAATAATCAAAAGCATTTTTTTTAAAGAATTGATTTTATATAAAACAATAATTTATTATTATTTAATTTATTTTATATATTTTTTTTTCTCTGAAATACTGTGTTGTGTATGTAAATTATTTCTGCTAAAGAAACTTTGGTAAATCATTGTTCTGGTTAAAAAAAAAAAAATCCTATAAAAATAATGTTTTAGCAATTGTATTATTATTAGTAGAAGTAAAATTAAATTAAACAATATATTTATTTCACAGTTTCTTAAAATTAAACCAAACTATAATTTTGACAGGTTACTGTGAAGACCTTTTGGTTTTTATGACTAGATTCCACGATTCCATCTGTTTTCCTTATTGTGGGAATCGTAGGGCCCTAAATCATAAAACTCTGGTTCGTAAATTTTATTTGTGTCGCCACTCATGTGACACTGAGGACTATATTAATATAGAGATATATTTTGAATGTCATCAAAAAACGACATCGCCCATCCCTATTTGATAGCATTGAATGAATGCATTGGGGGTGTGTTGGCAGCCATTGTTATTCAACTTCCGAAATCGTTAACTTTATTTATGAAAAGTCAAACCCTTTTCAAACAGCAGTATCACTATTACATTCTCTCAAGGTTTATCTTAGTAGTGATTTATGGTTCAGAGAGCAAATCATAATCGTACCACACACACAGTGTAAAGTCTGTCATGTCTAGCATATTATTAAGAAACAAGAGACTGAGGAAATCTGGACATTTCACAGGAAACATTAGATCTGCCTCTCCTGTATCCAGCACTCAGGCAGACCTGAGAACAGCAGTTGAATCATGACAAATTTAATCCACATGCAAACACCACCAGGGAGTGTTTCAGACTTTGGGAGAAGGATTTGATCAGTGTTTGCTGTCGCTGCCCTGAGCGGGAGTTCAGGTTCTTTGGGTGGGGCTCTTGTTTTGCTTTGAATTGGTACTTGTATCGTTTTTCACCTGCTAAATCGCTTTAGGATTCCTCCTGAGCCCCTGTGTCTATGTGTGGAATTTTGCCCTGGGAACTTTAGAAGACATGTAGACCTACATTGTGTGTGCATAAAGTGTGCATGGAAATATATGTATTTCAGTGTTGGGAAAGCTACTTAGGTAGGAAAACTAGCTTACCAAGTTTACAAACTACTCACAATCCCTGCGTCCGAATATGCCTTTATATTATATAGTAGGCAAAAACAATTGCCTACTATGTCTGGATTTTTAGTTTTCATAAAATACTGCTTGCAAGAGACTGAAGTGTGCATTGGATGGACACTTTACTATCCCATGAAGCCACAGGAGAGGATTTCTGAATCCAGGTAAAGTGACGATGTAGGTCACATGATTTGCAAATGTAGTACATCTGAATTTCATTCGTACTACACAAGTTTGGAGTGACGTAAATGATAGCAGAATTGTCCTTACTACCCGAACCCTTTTATAAGCACTAAAACTTCTAGAAAATTTCTCCTCAACTCTGATAAAACAATACAATTATTAGTCGATAAAAACCTAACTTTGATCTCCCCTGAAAACCCCACCCCCATCGCCATCTCTCCCCTTCCTCCATCTGCGTCTCTCCCTTCATCTTTTATTCACACTCCTCTATTGAGTGGACAAACATCAAATAAATATCACCATAGTTGCTCTGAGGCTAGCCTTCAGCTTGGCCCTAGTTAGCCTGCTTCAGCTCCTCTCTTTCTCTCTCTCCTCTGGGATCACGGTAGTGTCTGCAGCTGGAGAGTACGGGCATGAGGGGGTTAATCAGCCCATGAACGGCTGCGGTTTCTGGGGGATCTATGGTCTGCTGGGACCCTAGTCCAGAGCTTCTGAAGTCTTTGTCTTCTTCTGACAGGGAGCTAAATTGATAGCCTTTACAGTGTCTGATTTAAATGTCAGTCTTGAGAGGAGAAAGCTGTACATCTTTCTCTTGCTCATTCTTTTTTCTTCTAATACTCACATTTGCTTACTTACGATTTTTTATCCCTTCTTTATCCTTTTTTTTCTCTGACATATGTTATCTTTGACTTTTAGTTTGTTCCAAGTCTGCTTTTCTTTTTCTGTGAATTTACAGGGGATCTGTGGATCCCTAAAATGATTAAAATGTCTTAAATTCACTCTCCACAAACTTAAAATATTATCTGTTATAAAATACTAAATCTTACAATTTATAAAATATATCTTTAATATAATTTGTTGAGCTGTGGTACAAGTACAAAAGCTGCCAACGGGAAAAACAGATACATTTCATAAAATATATGTAACTACATTTCAAATAATGAAATTATTTATATGCTATATTTAGTTCTGTCACTACAAGGCTACTTTCAAATGGGCATCAATGGAGAAGAATGTGAAAACAAACATTTTAATTAATATGATGCTTTTAATTTTATGCTCACTGGAAATTTTTTAAAAGATGTATTTTTGCAGCAACTTATTTAACAGACTGTGTCTATCCCTCACAGCCTCGTTTTCATTTGTGTCCATTTACATATGGCACAGATGCATTGGTCTTAATTTCTTTAAATTTGCATTTTTTAATATTGAAATGTCCTCTTTAAATTTAAATAGAAAGTTCACCCCCCCCACACCAAAAAAAAAAACCCTCAACACAATCGATATTTTAAAGAATGCTGGTAACCATACAGTTTCGAGTACCATTAAACAAAAAAGACAGAAATTTTTGGGTGGATTATAGCTTTATGTCATTTAAATACACAGACATCCTGATTTATACAGATCCCTTAAATGTGTTACATTCTTTTTGTGGCTTCTGTGGGAGTCTGTGTGTGTGTGTGTGTGTGTGTGACACAGAGGGGGATTTTATTGTAAGCATTCACTAACAACATAACAAAGTGTCTTAATTGGCCTAGGAGAGTGTGAGGAAGTGAGTGTGGTGTTAACTAAAACAGCTGCTTTTCTCTGTCCTGCAGACATGGGGCCCACCAAGCACCATTTCCCCACTTTGAGTGGATCTGAGTTCAGTATATATATTTTCATTATTTGCTTCTTAATAGTATCTGCCAGTAGATGAATCCAGAAAAACTTCCCAAGGCACTATAAGCATTATATTAGCACCTTCCTCTCTTCCTTTTTTCCTTTACCACCTTCTATCCATCCCTCATCTTTCTGAGAAGCATATGGTGGTACACTCAGTCAGTTTTTCATGTGGTGCCTGAGTGGGTCCCGAGACCCGACCCCACCACCCCTCCCAGTGAAGACACCTCCGTACAGAGACAGTGATACAGGCGTGATGCTGCTGGTGGTGGTGGGGACAGGTCTGAGTGGATCTCACCAGAGTGATTCCACATGTGCCGTGCACAGCTCCATAAAGAGAAGGAGGATACCGTCTCAAAGACCCACCTGGAACCCATCAGAGATGCCAGTTATTTTAACGGTAGCCCTGTCTGCATAGTATTTTGTAATTGTACACGTCCTACTGAATTGCCAACATGCATGCCAGAAAGCACAGCTGGGAGCCTAAACCTGATTTGAGTTGATTTGAAATCTGTTACTTTCTTCTTCTTTTCTTTTTTTACTTGAATGTCCATGATAATGGTTAGCATTTACAATTGTTGCTTAAAATCATCTTTATACTTATATATATGACCCTGGACCACAAAACCAGTCATTAGTAGCACAGGTATATTTGTAGCAATGGCCAATAATGTATTGTATGGGTCAAATAATACATTTTTCTATTATGGCAAAAATTATTAGGATTTTAAGTAAAGATCATGTTCCATGAAGATATTTTGTCAATTTCCTACCGTAAATATATAAAAACTTCAATTTATATTAGTTATATGCATTGCTAAGTACTTAATTGGGACAACTTTAAAGACTTTTTTTTTGCCCCCTTAAATTTCCAGATTTTCAAATAGTTGTATCTCCTAACAAACCATAAAACAATGGAAAGCTTATTTATTCAGCTTGATGATGTATACATCTTTATAAATTTTATGACTGGTTTTGTGGTCCAAGGTCACATATTTTATTGTTATTCCAAAGACCCTTTCAAAGAAAGCAGCAATGTAGGGCATATAGGACCTCCTGTTTAGTTGAATGGGGAAATTCCAAAATCTTAACAACTGTTGTCCAAAATATGACATAAAATGTCCATAACTTTTTTTATTTAATTCAGATTATTGAGCATAACATGTACATTATTTCACTCACTGACATTCACTAAGCGCAAAAGAGTCAATCATCCAATCAGTTGTCTTTAAAACTGTGACATGGTCCTGTAGGACAAGGACCCAGCCCACGTCAATTACTCTCTGGGCTCCCATCATATTTAATGAATGCTATTGATCTCTCACCTATGTCCCAGAATTGGGCTTGGACTCATTCTGTACACTCACTTCCTTTCTGTATTCTGTCTATAAATAGGTACTCTTCCAGTGGCATTAAGGTTGTGAAGTATACCGGGAGCGATAAGCTAATTTGAGACACTTCCACACTATATTCTCTGCACTCAGGGTTGACCCAGGACTGATGTGGGCTGGGCAGGCCAGTGCTGGAGTTGGAGTGGGTCTATATTTACATCCCTCAAGCCCACACCCTAAAGTCTCCAAACGCTTGAAATTGCACTCGGCTTTAAAATGTGGAGAAGAAAGTGTGAGTTTGGTGCTGGTTAGTTTTAACTTGGGTGAAGTTCACTCACTGTCTGCACTTCTCTTTGCCTCTTTCATTGTTTTTTTTACTTTTTTTTTTACTTACAGTACACTGAATTCCATTGTGCAAAAGCAAGGAGCGGCAGCCATAGGGTCAGACATGTTACTGATCCTCTTGAGATCTCAGTCACACACACATACACACAAACACACACCAGCGTCTGAGAGTCTCATGTCACCACTGATGCCAAGGCTAAATACGTACTGTAGTTTGTGTACTCAGTAGTTCGAGGAACAGTTGTTTGGCCCCCATCCCATCTATGACATGTAAATGACACTTGACCTATAAACTGTAGCTCATTCTATCATTGTTCCCATCTCTCGCTTCTTATCTCGTTGGGGCATCGGTTTAATATTTCTGAAATGATAGCAGGTGCCTGTTCTGCTTGACTAATGTAGAGGAGTCATGAATCTGTTAGGTGTGCCTGTGCCTGAGGGTTTTATGGGATCTGGGATTGTTGTAGTGAGATGATAGTCTTGCACATGGATCATTACATTGCACACATCATTTTTTATATTCGGCTTTGCAATGAACACGAAAAACATTTTTTTAGTGTGGATGTTAGCTCACGGATGGCCCAGAAAGATGAACATTGCACACGAAGCTGTAATCGGATTGGCTGTTTTAACTCAAGTTCTGAAATGAAACATCACAACATTGTCATGTATGAAAGAAAATTCTGGCAACGTTACTGTTAATTAACAAGCAAACTAATCTTGGCTCACTAATTTGAATTGTATCATCTTCGTGGAATTTGTGTGACTTATTTGTTAACTGTATAAACCTTTCTTTGTGCATAGTTTTCCCAAGCAGCCTCATGGCAGAGTCATCAGTAGTAAAGTCATGAACAAATTATCTCACAGTTGAATCCCTGGTTGATTTGTGGGCAGTGATGGGATGAGATTTTGCAGTCTTCCCATGCTGCCATTGGCCATAATGAGACCACAGGCACTCAGGACTGTGTGAGAGCTGGTGCCATCCAGCATGTGGCAATACTTTAAGATTCCCCAAATTGTGTCTCTGCTTGAAATATCACACAGCACTCTGTATTAATCTCTCATGGGCATAACAAAAAGCAATGCAACTCAAGATTCTTCTGACCAAATCTGGCTACACTGATGATGTTGTTTGGGGAAAAATCATTGCAATTCAGGATTCAAGAAATTGTCTTCTTCATCAAAGCTGTGTAAATATGCATATCCATAGGTACCAGGTTTAGAGTCTGGCCTTGGTCATTTCCCAGTCCTGTTGTGCCTCTCTCTCCCTGTAGTTAATAAATAAAATAAGATATTTTTAAGAAATAGATTATGTAATTCATTTGATTATTTAATTTTTTTTTTTTGCTGTTTAAATCGTTTTTCTTACCATGGTCAATAATATATTTTGCTGTGAAAATTTTTTATGTTGATTTTTAAGGAAAATATGGAATTCTGTGAAATGATTAAAACTAAACTATGCTTTTTTTATTGATACAATTACATTTTCCAAACAATTGGAAAGTGTGTAAAGTGTGTAGAACATCTTAAAATACGTTTTTTTTTTCAATTCTGTGAATATTTCTAGAGGTGGAATTCTGTGCACTCATATTTTTCTTAAAGTACAGGTTTGTAAAAGCCTATTGAGGTTCTTTATATAGAGAAGAAAGGTTCTTCAGATTATTGAAATGTTCTTCATACTAAGGAAAAAGGGGGATGTTTTAGGAACTGTTCCCTGAAGGGTTCTTGATGAACCAAAAAATGGTTTTGGATCTTTGTGTGGTCGAGTGTCTGATCTGGTGTGACCCAGAAACCCCAATAACTGATTAAACAGAACATTTGTTATACTTTCCTGTATCCCTATTAATTCCTCTATCCCTGCCATTAGCTATAAGACCTTTACGCTTTTTTGAGAGCCAAGTGTCCCCTTGCATCTCTCTGAAGCAGCCTCTCCAAACGACTAGATTTTCTTTTGTTGGTTTGTTTGAGGCAAATTACATTATGAGCTCCATCACCCTCTTCAGCTGTTTAAGGATGTTTAAGCGGTGCTCACCTAGCAACCGCAAGCCTCCACAGATGGTGCGGCATCTCCCTGGCAACCTGCCTGGCAGGGGTCACTGCAGTCATGCTTCTGTGAACCCCCAACTCCTCTCCCCTTTACGTCGGGGTGAGTGTGTGTGTTTAGAGCACGTGTGACGTGGTGTGGAGGAGGTGTGTGTGTGTGTGTGTATGTGTGTGTTTGGAGCAGCAGAGTGGGTAAGCGTGAGTGTTTGTGGAGCTCAGGGAGGATGAACGGACACGGTCATGCCTGTCAAAGAGATCCGTTTCTGGGGCTACAGGAAGAGGACAAGCCCTTACTCAGGTACAGCCAGTGAGTTAGTGAATGAGAGCATGTGCTTGCTTTATTTATTATGGCTCATAACTTAACTGAGTATACTGAGGCTGTGTTAGGAGTGATTTACTTTTTTCAAAGATAAATTAATGCAAAAGTGTGAAGTGTTGTTTATTTGTATTAAAGTAAAAGATTATGTAATGTAATGTAATAATATGTCAACATATTATTACATTACATTATGCATTATAGTTGGATATATATATATATATATATATATATATATATATATATATATATATATATATATATATCCAACTATAATGCATAATGTAATGTAATAATATGTTGACATATTATTACATTACATTACATAATCTTTTACTTTAATACAAATAAACAAAAGAAATATACAAATATAATCGCAACATATATATATATATATATACAAAGAATCAAAAGAAATATACAAATATAATCGCAACATATATATATATATATATATATATATGTTGCGATTATATTTGTATATTTCTTTTGATTCTTCCAAACTTGCTTTGTTTTTAAATTTTTGCTAGATATTTAATATTTTTTTACAGCCATTTTATTATGCATCACAGTATATTGCAGTATGCCATTTAAAATATGTATACAGTTCTTCCTGCTGCCCTGCAGAAGTGGATTTGTGAAACTCGCCGAGTCTCTAACTTCACCTCTTCTTTGTCCATGACTCCTCCCCTGATTCTTGATTGACAGCTTATACCTTACAGTGCATTTCTGTGATGTACAGATGAGGTGCCACTTTTCTCTATGGGGCAGAAAAAAAATGACCAAAAAAAGGTTAAGACTATCAGACCTTCGCTAACTGTCGAAAAAAACAAATTCTGTTGTTTGTTTGAATATGTTAGAGAGATATTGAAGTTTATTTTCCTGACCTATACAGGCCTTTTTATAAAAAATAAAACAAAACATTTGGTTAAGTAGAATTGGTGGGCAGCTGTGGAGGGGTATGAAGAATCTTTTGTGCGGTAGGCTAATTCAACTACATTCTAGAGGTTTTACTCATTCATCCGTAAACACACATACTGGATAGATACCCCTCCTCCAGCATTCTGAGCATTCTGACAGTGTTCATTATCAGGTTTGAATGTCCAGCTGGGTCTCCAAAAAAGGGTTAGATTTGCTTGAATTTAATTTGTTTTGAAATGTCTGACAGAATTGCCACAAGATGAATTATGACTCTAGTATATATAGTATATCTAGTATCTAGTATTATTTTATTTTTTTACTATATTATTATTTTATTCTGACTGATGTAATTTGGAGGGCTGCCACAGTTAAAAAAATGTAAACAAATGTGGCAGACAAATTTAATACAATTTAAATTTTTAAAGAGTTTATCAACATTAACATAGTAATGTATGTAGTCACAAATTAAGATACCCTTCCTATGACAAAATCCAGTGTCCAGGATGCATTGTAATAACAGGTGTAAACAGCCATCTGTGAATATGTGAATAGCAGGTTAGGGGCTATATGATTTTATATTATGTACTTACTTACTTACTGCGTAGACATAAGGCATTTCATGAGATAACAATGACCAGACTGGTTGTAAATGATTTTAAAAGGCAATATGTGCATTGAAATAAAACAAGGAAGACACATTATTATGTGTAGAATTAATTGATAAATCAGGTTTTGTTCTTAATTTATTTTACTTGGCTAATTAGTCTATTCTGTCTTTTTTCTCTCCCTTAATGCTGCTGTTCCTGACTCTGTGTGCATTCTTCCTGCTCCAGGTAAGTCATACAGTCTTAATTCATTATATTGAACGTTTGAAAAGAAAAAAATACATAGCTTTCCATTCTTAAAACTCAGATTTGTATTACTTTAACTAACAAATCGTGTTCATGACATACTGTAAATGAAGGACTATTGACTATATTTCATGAAGGAGGAATTTAGCAGTACATCACTTGCTCACCAGTGGGTCCTCTGCAGTGAATGGGTGCCGTCAGAATGATAAAATATCATTGATAAAAATATCACAATAATCCATATTAGTCCAGTCCAATTAATGTATTGTGAGTAAAATGCTGCATAGTTATAAGAAATAAATCCATTATTAAGGTGTTTAAGTTAAGACCTTAATTCATGGACTGAAGTCGTGGATTATTGTGATGTTTTTATCAGCTGTTTGGACTCATTCTGACAGCCCCTATTCATTGGTAAGCAAGTGATCTTGGATGGCCTGAGGGTAAGTAAATTTAACTGATGCTGATGAAGATTTTGTGCACCAAAGCAAGCACAGAGAGAGGGATGGAGACTGATGGCACTGATGTAATGAAAGTCTGGCTCTACTAACATATATCACATGACATGATCCATGACCCACTGCTCTGTGTGGGTGTAATACAGGAAATTAGCCCTTATTCCTGGACCTCACGGGTCATGGTGTGCACGATGAGGCCTGCTCTCCATGAGTGGCTGTCTGTAGGGCGGTTGATTTACACCCTGGTGTTAAACCCGGAGATGGATAGGAATGTTCAAGAAACTGGCTGTGGAAAATGTCCTCAGGTTTGGGACAGTCATGGGGAAAGTGGAACATGGTTCATCAATGTTTATTTGTGTGGGGATAAATGTCAGAGTCTTTAAAGGACCTTGCAGTTGTCTAGCCATTATTACTGGTGTTTAATCAGCCAATCTAATTATTATTCCCTGAGAGGAAATGTGAGGTTGGATGTAAAATGATCCAGGTATGAGGTCATTATGAGAAAGTGAAGCTTGTGCCCCTGTGTGTGTGTGTGTATTTGTGTGAAAACCTTTGGGCTTGTTTCATTCTTTGCTTCGTCTCATGGGTTATTAACTCTCATATATTACTGTTCACATTATTACTGCTTGTTCTTGCCTGAGGAGAGAGAAAACCATCCATCTATGTTCATAGTTTCACTCTCGCTTTCCTTTCTTCCACCTTTCTCATTCCTTTTTTCAAACTATATCTATTTCCTTTACTGTCCAGTGGGAATTAGGGGATGGGAATAGAAAACTTTTTTTCATATATATTGCCCCTGTCCAAACTAGTAACATGCTCCTATGAAATGTGTAGCATGTATGACATTATTTGTGATATATGTATACTACTATTCAAAAGTTTGGGGATGGTAAGTTTTTTTTAATTATATATTTTTAAAAGTCTCATATGCTTAATATATGCTACTAATAATTGATCAAAACACAATAAAAACAGTAATATTGCTTATATAACTTAAAACTTATTTTACTTATTTTTCAGGATTCTTTGCTTATTAGATAGTTCAAAAGAACAGCATTTATGTTAAGTAACCATATTTTGTAACATTATAAATGTTTAAACAGTCACTTTAGAATTTTGAATTTAATGCACCTTTGCTAAAAAAAAATCACGTTACAGTCTCCAAAATATTCATTGGTAGTGTACACGATATTTATGTATTTATTGATTATAAATTCAGTTGTAAGAAACACAAACAGTATTTTTTTTAGATGAATTATGTTTTATATGTTTAAGAAAGTAATGTAAAGCTTTTCATACAAACATGAGAGTTGTGAGAAAGTTAATGAACCAAACATCTTTCTCAGCGGTCCTGCTCTCTCACACCTGTAGACAGATAAGAACCTGTCTGCCTAAAGCCGTCTGTGTTTGAATGTTTATAGGAGATATATCATGGAAAACAGGATTCCATTGCTAGGGAGGTACGACCAGGAATTTTGTCCTGGGCCTGGGAGAAAGGAGGCCCACCCATAAAAATGCTATCTCATAAAAACTGTTAACCTATAATTTACATATACTCTTAAAGACACGGTAGGAAAACATAAATAGCTTGATTAATTGCAAGGGTCAGATAAGTGGGTGGGAAATAATATAATTTAATATAGTTATTTTTTATTTACTTATTTATTATTTTTTTTGCTTTGACAAACATTTATATGTGTAATTTCAGTAAAATGTTATGCAAGTACAAAATAGGGCCTATTTAAGTCCTTTGTGATTATGCTCCTTCTGTCACAACTTCTGTCTCTTTCTCTTTCTGGTTAACTCTGCCTCTGTTATCAGTCTGTGAGGAGAGATACGAGTTGGTATGCTGAATGAGTAGAAAACATTCCTCTACACATTCACTCTGTGCAGCCTTCTGTCTTTTTACTCTCATCATCATGCACTTTGTTGCAGTGATGTTCGCTTCTTGATTTTAGTCTAGCAAATAAGTAATTCAGAATCTACTGACTGTTTGCATATGGATATTACATGAAGGTGAACATAATCTTCTCTTGATCAAGCACACATGCATACAGTCATTGCCTCGTGTTGTGATGTAAATCTGTTCTGAGAACTGTGATCATGTGGCCTTGATTTCACCTAGATATGGCACTTCCCATGAATCTGGCATTGTTAGTAAAGCATTACAGGCATAAATCACGTGACTTCCTTAATTCCTTAAAATTGCAACTAATATCATTTGGGCTCTTCCAGTAGCATGGCAGAAAGACCAGACAACTCCATTTTATATCCTATTCATGGAAACTGCCATATACTGTATTAGGGCTGCACGATGTGTCGTTTAAGCATCGATATCTCTATGTACGAATCCACGATAGTCACATCGCAGGATGTTCGATGTAGGCTGTCGTAGTTGATCCGTTATTCATTAACTGTATGGGCCAGCTGCTCCCCGGCCCTTGACGAATGTGATTAGCGGATTAATTGCACAGCTTAACCATCATAGAGTGAAAGTTTAGTGTTTTTAAGTCCTGTCAGTTTAACAGGGCAGAGAGAGAGAGAGCGCGAGAGAGAGAGCGAGAAAGAGAGCGCGCGAAAGAGAGAGAGAGAGTGCAAGAGAGAGAGAGAGATCAAGTGAGCGAGCGAGCCCCGGCCGCACTCTCACCGTCTTCAAACAACACGAGCGCTGTCTTGATCTCTCTCCCTCACGCATATTAATCAATTGACACGATGGTGTCAATGTTTAAATTAGGGGTGTGCACGGATAGTCGAACATTCGAATATTCGTTCTGCTGTAATTATTCAATAAATAAAAATGATATTCGAATTTCGCCATATTTTTGCTTGCCATAAAAAAAAAGAAAAGAAAAAAAGTCCACAATAAAACCTAATTCGGTCACTTTCTGTGATTCTCCACGGCATATTTGAAGATGTATGCAAGCAAAAAATAATGAATGAATGAATAAGAACTGCGGTCTTCTACAGTACTTCAAATATGCCGTGGAGAATCACAGAAAGTGACCGAATTCAAGAACATTGTTGCGGCATTTCTCAAGCAACGAATAAACACAGCTAACTTGGAGAATGCAGTGAAAACTCCTCTTCTCGTGTCCGCCCTAGACCCTCAGCACAAACATCTCTGGTTTTTTCGATGAAAACATGAGAGAAGTAAGAAAAAAATTTTTTTTTGAACATTATCAGAACATTTTCCTTGATGAGAGAGGTGCGGATGCAGGCGCTGTCACCAACGATGAAGAGGATGCAATGCCCACTCGTAGGAAAAGGCTGAGCCAGTTCTTCAGCGATTATTACAGAGAGTCCAGCCGAGACGAGTAGGATCAGTTCTTGCTGGAGCCATGTATTCTACCAGATGAGGATCCCATTCTGTGGTGAAACGAAAACACGAAGCGCTTCACAAAACTTATTCGTTTAGCACACCGTTATTTGTGAATCTCTCACAAAGTTAAGTGTAAGCTACATTCTGTACAATAGCCTAATTGCTGTAGGCTGCTTTACGTTTTTTCTTTGTTCAATTATTTTATTTTTTTTGCTTTTAATCTGTACTTTTGTTTGTTTGCACGCATGGTTAAAGGTTTTCAGCAAAAAAACACGATGTGTAATGTTAACAATAAATGGAAACAATATATGTTGCTGAAAAATAATGTCTTTCTCATTAAACATAATTTAAAATAAACGAATATTCGAATATTCGTTTTTTGTGAGCTCAAATATTCGAATGTGATATTTGCGGAAAACGCCCATCCCTAGTTTAAATCATTTAAAATGAGAATGTAAGTGTGCTCACCCCTTTTTTGTTTGTAAGAAAAAATTAGATTAGATTTCATTTAGCAATATATATTGCAGAAAAATAAAATATCGCAATGTCATTTTTTCCCAATATCGTGTAGCCCTATACTGTAAATTCTTCTCTATATTAGGCCGAGAGGGTCCGTAAAGGAAGAAGATTGGGATAAAAAAGAAATAAAATAATTCACTCTTCAAGTACTATCAAAATGACAAGACTGACCATGTCAAACCCTGCGCGTGGTCTTTATGACAGATCACAATCTGACAGACTTGTGCCATTCTTACATCAGGGTCGGCCTCGAGGCCACATCCCCATTGAAATCCCAGCAACCCTCTGTCATTCACATTGGGCTGCCGTTTTCATCGACATGCGTCAGTTGTGTCTGACAGCTGGATGTGTCTGTGCGTGTGTGAGTTGTCGTGCTTCCCGCTGCAAAGGGCAGAGCGCCAGCCCTGTGTCGGCCGCCCTATTGTCACGGTAACAGACGGCTCTCAGCCATGCGTCTGCCTGATCAGCATAACACAGGCTGACTTTCTCTCTTGACCCTCTTTCTCTCACCTCCTCTTAAATCAGACAGTAATGGGCCTGCAGAGAGTGCGAGCGTATGGTTCGCTGACGAAGGAATTTGGGAGAGAGTTGTAAGGATCTGCTCTTCAACTTGGTTTATTTAAACAGAAAGGAGACGGCTGGAGGCCCTCACACTAAGCTGCTCTTACTCACACTTTCAGCTTTTCTTTTCCTCTCTTCTTCAGTTAGATTAATCACCTCAGTCTCAGTGCTGAAGAAAATGATGGTCTTTTGGTGGCCTTTTGGGTCACCAAGCATTTTTTCTCTTCACATATTCACATTCACATACCTTAACATCAAATCATAATGTCTGAATTTTATTTTCTCAATATTTCCTTAACATAGCGTGTATCTATTCATATATTCTATAGCTTATATTTTTATCATTAATTTAACACTAAATCAATCTTTTAATTGAAACCTTTAGTCCCACTAAATTAGACACGCCCCTCTTTCAAAAGCTCCGCCTTCAAAGATGCATTAAAAGATGAAACATGATATTAAAGAGAGGAGCAGCTGTACTTCATCTCAGTGTAACAGCCACAGCAGCAAAATTGTGTTTTGCACAGACATTTGATTTCACTGACAACCACTCTGTCTCTGTGAACACGCTTAATGATTGGTCATGTCAAGTAGAACAATACTTGAGGATATTTTGTTTACTTGCTGCTAACTGACTGAAATTAAAATCTTGAATATGTTTCAAAGATTTGATGCCACCAAAGGACCATTTAGCAGTAGTTAACAAAGTGAATCTGGCACTTCCCAAAAGACATCATCGTGTTTTCAGGCTCCACACTGGTGATTCTCTTCTCTGGAGGACCGTTGAGGTTTGTGGCGGGTTGCCAGGTTGGCTGTCAACATATCAATGGGACATGTGGAGTCCACGCCAGTTTAATTCTCCTTCCTGATTGTGACTCTTTTCTGAGAGGTTCCCTGGGGGCTCCAGGTCTCTTAGTATGCTAATCCAACAGCATTAGATAAGCCTAGCTTTCCTCTCTGTTTAGCCATTGCACAAACATTAAGACAAATGAGAGATTTTGTGGCCAACTAAAAGAAGTTGGAAAAGTCCTCACTCATGAAAAAGATTTTGCCTGCTTACACAACACAGTGTTCTTTATCCAGGAACTGGAAAACTCAATTACTTAGAAAAGAAAAACACAAAGAAGAAGGGTTTTTTTTCTCTACAGATTTTAAGTTCAAAGTATTATAACAGTACGCCTTACTATGTTAAATAATTTTTTTATCAGTCTGATCAAGTACTGTAGAACAATGCTTAAGGAACTTTTTGTTTATTTTCTGCTAATTAATTTCTTGAATATGATTTAAAGATTTGATGTCACAAAAATACATTATTTTAAAAGTACTTAACAGAGAGAATCTGGCACTTTCCACAAGTCATCACTGCAATTTCCAGCATTTTTTCCATTTGTTTGTGGAGCAGATCTGTTGTCCTGGTCTCATTCCAGTCCTGTGAGCTCACTGTGATGATCCTGCACTCTTTAGGGTAGAAAATGCCCTGGGCGGTTCCGGCTATACACACACCTAAACACACACTCATGTATGCATAGGTCATGCCTCATAGTTATTAACACATTCATTTGCATGTATTTGTGCATCCCATACAACAACATTTGGGTGGGACCTGAGTCCCATCGACAGTGTGTGTGTGTGTGTGTGTGTGTGTACTTGTGCTACATTGTAAGGACCAAATCTCCCCACAAGGATTTGAAATTTTTGGAAATTATTACAAATAGTAAATTATGTTTATCTGAAAGTGTTACAATTCAAACAGGTTTTCTAGCATTATCGGTGCTAATAATTATACAAATTAATTATTTCAAATGGATGAATCAGTCATTTAGTGTGTAATATGTTTAAGCCAATCTATATTGCATAATATGTTTTTTAAAGTAATATTTTCAACCCTTAAATACTGTCAAATATGTATTTGTTTTTTTAACGAGTTGAACTAACTTGAATCAACCGATAAAAAGGACATTAGTTGGTCTGATGAAGACTAATATTTATGAATTTGAGCTACATGTAACATTTAGTGTGAATTCAGCAAAACATTTACTGTCACAAAGCTTTGGCTGTCATTTTAAAACTTGTTCAGCAGCATGCTTTTAAATCTCACATGAAACATGCAAACATGGCAACAATAGTTACCACACACTTCCATACAAAACACACCTACATACACACACACACACACACACACACGTTTGTTTTTGTGTAAAGTGGGGACATCCCATAGGCATAATGGTTTTTATACTGTACAAACTGTATATTCTATCGCCATTCACCAACCCTAAACCTAACCCTCACAGGAAACTTTATGCATTTTTACTTTCTCAAAAAAACTCATTCTGTATGATTTATAAGCATTTTGAAAAATGGGGACATGGGTTATGTCCTCATAAGTCACCCTCTCCTTGTAATACCTGTGTCATTCCCATGTCATTATACAGAGTTGTGTCCTGATATGTCACAAAAACAAGAGCACACACACACACACACACACACACACACACAGGCCAGCTCTCAGTGTGACTAATATCGTGGATCAGGGTGGAGCTGATGACTTCTGCTAATGAGTAATATCTCTAGCTATACTGTGTGTGTGTGTGATTGATGTTGTAATACATTAGTGGTGTATAAGCAGTTGCTGGGAACCAAACGAGAAAAAGCAGACAGGCCTGACTTTGTCAAGACCTTTGAAGCTGATATCTTGAACGGTATGTAGGGTTTCTTTGACCTTGATAGGCGTAACATACAGAGAATATTCGGAGGATCACATACGACCACTCTCACGGTAGCCCACAGCTTCCTCTTTTTTCCAGGATGGCAAGATAAAAGGAGGAACAAGGAGCCAAGCAGCACTTCTGGATATACGACACTTCTCTTTTTCCTTTCCTTCCTTTCATTCTCTACCTCCCTTTAGCGGTGCATCCCACCAGTGACAAATGTTAGCAAAACCCCTCTGTTGTGACATGACACACAGGAAGGGGAAAGGGTTGCCGACAGGATGGCCCAAAGAACAGATGGAATCTAGACATCACCCCTACGTTACATCACTCCGTCAGACACACAAACATTTACACTGCCATCTAAATCAGGACATAACACAAGACATTGCCTTTTTTTATTTTCTAACTTTTAAATGAATAAATAAATTCAATTCTATAGAATCAGCTAATCTGTAAATCCTACATTTTACTACCAATTCAAAAGTCCAGGGTAATTAAAACAAATATTACTTTTATTTAGCAAGTATGTGTTAAAATGATTAAAATTGAAAGTACAAACTCAGAAAAAATGCAATGAATCCATTCTTTCTATTCATTATAGAATTGTGAAACGGTTTCCAAAAAATATGAAGAAACACTACCATTTTCAGCATTTATAATAAGAAATGTTTCTTGAGCAATGAATCAGCACATTAGAGTGATTTTTCACTACAGTGTCATGTGACACTGAAAACAACATTCAGTTTTCTCTGTAGATCTAAATGCCTAAAAAAAGTCTGACTGGACATAAACCTTTGACATCAATGTGATATAACAGACAGAAAACAGAAAATATGAGACTAGCTGATGAGTTATTCTAACTATGCGTGATTATATGATTAGTTGAATTTTATCCCTGATGTCCGCAACTCTCAAATCAGACCATTATCAGACTATTTCTGCATTGACTCTCCATTTGAGAGTCGCTCATTAATACTATGCATCAAAATCTTTGTGTCAGTGATTTTCACTGTCTTCCTGTGCTTTAGCTAGCATGTCCTCTAGATTGTTTCATTGTGAGCCAACGTGAGTGTGTGTGCACAAGGTCTGTATTGTGTTTGTCTGCGTGCATTAGTCATTAGGGAGTTTAAGCTCCCTGATAAAGGCTCTTGTCTTTTAGAGCTGACTCTATCAGGCCATCTGACTGGTTTTAGATGGCTTTTGTTTCTATTCACTGATATGTCAACATCCTCCACCCCACACTGAGCATGCAGGGGTCACTGTTCAGGGGTGAGGGGGTCAACACCTGCCCTACTTTATGCTATAACAGGTTTAGGCTGTTTCCAATAGGTTTTACAGGGATTATTTCGGAAAGAGTGCATTAGCATTTTTAGTTTGATGTTCAAATAATTGGCAGAGTAAATTTTTCTTCCGTTAAATGACAGTTATTAGTAGTATTTATCTTAAAGTTAGATGCCTTTGTAACACATGTAAAAAACAGTACATGTCATGGCATTTGATAAAAAAAATATTGTCTCTCGTTTGGCCCCTGGCAGAGTCTTTTCATGCTTAATATGGTGTGTAGTTTAAAGGAAAGAGCTGTGCCCTTCTGGCCGTTTCTACATGCCAGATGAAGCATTTTAGACATTGTACCGCCCCCTAGTGGTCGCTGTCCAGACAGGCTCAGGAGTGTCATGACTGTATTTAAATTATTGGTGAATTATTTACAATAGCAATGCATTAACTACCAATGAGCAATACATTTGTGTTCATTATAAGTTAAATAATATCAACAGATAAAACTTTTTATAATATAGGCCTAATAGTACATTTGTAAATGTTGAAATTAACATTACCTTAGAGTGATAAATGCTGTAAAAGTATTTTTCATTGTTAGTTTTTGTTAACTAATGCATTTAACTAAAACCATAAAGCAGATTTCAGCTCACATGATCTAATCATGGAAGATCTTTGCAGGTTGAAAGTTTGAAAATGGCATACATCGAGATAATTCATGATCTCAATAAAGTGGCGTTTAAAACAATATCAGTCTATTTCTTGCTTTCTGTTATATCCAGGTAGAAGTACTAACAGAAATCAGTGGAGAAACATGGCTTGTCCTTAAGACACTGAGCTCTGTTACCAGGAAACTTCCTCCTGAGGGCCCTGACACCCTCTCAGGAGAGATACGGCTCTCATCCCAGTCATGATTCTTCCTCCCAGTTATCAACTAGCTGGAAGAGTTTCCAGGCTGAGGACAGACAATGTTGTCTGACTTCACTCAAACATTACATTTCCTTACAAGAAAGCAAGTCATACAGTTTTGAAACTGCATAAGGGTCACGGTCAAAACAGTTAATAATGACAACATTTTCATTTATGGGTGGACTATCCCTTTAATGACAATAACATTTGTCTAAATATACCAATGCTTTCCACAGTGGCCAGAATCATAGGACAAAGTGACTCAGAGACAATAAAGCAAACTTTTTTGGGTGTTTTATGGCTTTTGGTTTCACGACACACACGCACAGAGACATGCTTGGAAAAACATACATTTATGGACACACATCCTGTAGAATACCTACAAGCCAGCCTCTGTTGTTATGGGCATTCTATAAACCTATGTTCTTCTTGGACAAAGTTAATGGTGAATTATAACATTGAGAATAAAGTTTATTGAAAACAGACGGACCAAACTTCAAAAGTTTGGGGTCAGAAGTCTATTATGCTCAGACAGTAATATTATGAATGCAGATGCATAATTGGCATTCTTTTTTTAAATAATCGAATTGCATGCACAAGTTAGCTTATTATGAGTAACACAATATGCTGTATTGATTCTATTCTTTAACTATCATTCTGAAATTTAAAACATAAGTAAAATAAGTAAAAATAAGTTGTGTCCCAGGTTTAAATGGATTTGCATGACATTAGAATATGCTATTGAATTACATTTTAATGTCTTGTTTATTAATATATAGAACCAAGATGGACTTTATAAGTCAGTAGTAAAGAGTATTATAAGAGTATTGTATTACAGACACCAGGCCTGCTGGAGTGTGTGTTTGATTTCACAGCTGCAGATCAGGTTTATGCTTAATATGAGTTCCTCCGTTCATTCCTGTGCAGCATACCAGAGAGAGAGGAATGTGTTGAGGAGGTCACCTTGGGTCAACAAGTATTTGCAGGAGCTTGTTTTGGAGGTGATGGCCAGCCTCTCAGGTTCATGGGAGCCAAAGGTCAGAGGTCACCCAGAGGGATCTATTAGTTATGGGTCAACTCATGATGTCTTTGTGAATAAGAAGTGATGAGAGCATTGATAGCTCTACTTATCTTTAACGGCTTCTTCCTGTTCTCCTCTCCTTGTCTTCAATGCTTCTTTTCTTCATTGTTTTTATCTTTCCAGTATAAACACAATTCAGTGGTCAGACCATATTGAATTAAACAAACACAATTTTGCAATATTCTCCCACATAAGCAACCGAACCCACAAACACACATATTTTATGGTCTTACAGACACACACTTCATACTCACAAGGACAAATAAACCCAACTCGTAAAAATGCAATGACAGAGCACAATAAAGTCCTTCCCTTGGCATTTTGGTAAGCACTTACATTTTAAAGCCTAATTAAAATGGTTCCTCAACGCTTGGCCAATTTGGAAGCCAATTCATTTGGTAAACAAAGATCTCCAAGAAAAACATGGAAGGAACGTGTTGAATGCTAAGTGAATTAATGTAAATGTGAGAGACACTTTTAGATAAATCTGACTGAATAAATTTTTTACTTTATTTTTTTAGGTTTTTATTTAGATTTTATATTTATTTTTATTTTTTTGCTAATTAAAAAAGACTGGTGCCCATAGTGTTGACATATTTTGAGTCCTAGCAAAGCCAAGTTGGGAATGTTAAGCCTTTACCTGTTTTTAAAGAGAATGCTCCAAGCACGGGTGGTGAAAACTATTCCTCCTCCCCCTTTTTTGGGATTAATGATCATGTGCACAGATTCATGACACATCTTCCTTCAGAAGACTGCTCAGGTTTCCTCTCTGACCTGCAGTGTCAACAGGCAGAAACATTTCTAGCATCAGTCCCATTTTAACTCTAGAAGCCTGCTGCTGATTGGCTGTTGTAAAGGACAATAAGGTCAAAAACACTCTGTACATGTACAAGTTATGCAAAAATGCATTCTTGATGTGTCAGTAAAAGGCTTTGTACTCAAGGGGGCGATAGAGCTAACTTCATAAATAATATTTTCTTTGAAAAGGTTACAGAAAATTTATATTTAAAAAAAAATGCTGTTCTTCTGAACATTCTATCCATCAAAGAAAAAAATCCGGTGTCATGGTTTCCACAAAAATATTAAGCAGTACAACTGTTTTCAACATTCATGATGATAAAAGTTTCTTAAGCACCAAATCAGCATTTTATAATAGTTGCTGAAGACTGCTGAAAATTTAGCTTTGCCACCACAGGGATCAATTACATTCAGAAATATGATAAAATAGAAAATGGTTTTACTATCAGGACCTCAGTAAGCTGTAAGTTATTAAAGGGATAGTGCACCCAAAATTGAAAATTTTGTCATTAATTACTCACCCTCATGTCGTTCCAAGCCCATAAGACCTTCGTTCATCTTTGGAACACAAATTAAGATATTTTGGAATCTGAGACCTCTCAGACCTCCAAATACAGCAAGGATCCTTACAAGATCAAGGCTCAGAAATGGAGCAAGGACATCTGTAAAATAATCCATGTGTCATCAGGGGTTCAACTGTAATTTTACGAAGCTACAAGAATACTTTTTGTGTGCAAAGAAAACAAAGACAACGGCTTTATTCAACAATTCATCTCCACTACCACTACTCCAGTGCCATTTTGGAGCATATCATACGTGTAAGCAATGTATGCAACGTATGTACACGGATATTAATTTGTGTTCTGAAGATGAACGACTTGAGGGTGGGTATTTATTGATAGAATTTTCATTTTCGAGTGAACTATCCCTTTAAGAGAGATTGATTGTTGTTGTTTTTGTTGTTGTTTTTTGCTGTACTGTGTCAGTAGTTTACCTGAAAAAAAAACTGAATTGTAAAATTGAGTTTGCATAGCTATAAGCATTTACATTTGCATAGTGAGTGCTTAATTATTTAGTTTTAAGCATTTGACCTCTTTGTTTGAAGCTGTTTAATAGCTAGTTTTGGTAAATGTAAAAGCTATTGGTCAGACTATATGTCTTTATTCCTACTGATGGTGTTTTATCTCAGCAGCTGGCCGCTTGGCCCTGGTGAATTATTAACGGCATTGAGGGCCGCTGATTGCAGTGCTGAGGATAAAGGTTGGATCTTCTAGCTGTGTGTTTTATGAGAGAGGAGCTGTTTGTTATTACATCTGGCTGTGTGGATGTATGGAGGTTTTCTAGGACAATTGAAGCTCTGTGTCGCAGGCTGCTTCAGTCTTAAAGTCTAATCATTGATTACACACATTGTATTTACAGCCTGAATTTGTGTGCTATTCCCAACGTGAAAGTCAAACAACCTGACTGATCTTACCATGTACCCGTGTTTTGAAGTTGGAGGGACAATGGTCATTCTGTCATAAATAGAAGGAAGTCTATGTGGGATTTTTGCTGCAGTTAGTTAAATTTACACAATTAGAGACACACAGAGCTGATTTAAATGCTCACATTTACTCATGCATTCAGATTTTGGTATTTGAGAAAATATAAAAGACATTAAAAAAATAAAAAAGTCCTAATTCCATGGAATAATTTAAGTACCTGCAGATCTCTCAACCCCTCATTTCCTTTGCATACGGGCTGTGTGATAATGTTTGTGTGTTTGCCTACCTAAAACACCTCTTTTGCTTTTATTCCAGTGTTTTCTTCCTTCACACGTCGCTGGCATAGTTTGTGTGTGGTTAGCTGGATATTCTGGTCTGGGCAGGTCTAGCAGGCTGATCCTCTGGTCCTCAATATTGTGTATGGGTCAGAGTAAATGGAGGTGTTGGTCAGGATGTCTTTAGCCTGGAAGGAAAGTCAGGATCTGACTTCTTTGGAAGGATTGACTTTGTAGTTTTCAAACTTTAGCTCCTTAATGGAAGAGACCCCTAAATATGATGATCATCTTGTGCTGGGGACAATAGTCTTAAAATGTAAATATAACTTAAAAATTAAATATAAAATACATATTTTCATGTATAAAAAATGTGTGTGAAAAATAAACGATGTATTATGGAGAAAAACATGCAGTTTAAATAATTCTTTTTTTTTCATATTTGAATTGTTTTTTAATAATGATTTTGTACAGAATGTGTTTATACAATACATAAGGAAGCTATATATTTGCCTTTAATAATAATTTATTATGTACTTTATATATTTATAATTACATTTAAATTAAATTAAAAATTTAATTTAAAAATTTAATTTAAAAATTTAGCAGACGCTTTCATCCAAAGCGACTTACAGTGCATTCAGGCTATCAATTTTTACCTATCATGTGTTCCCTGGGAATCGAATCCCCAACCTTGTGTTTGATAACGCAGTGCTCTACCACTTGAGTTACAGGAACACTCTTATAATGTATGTGTTAGTGTAACGATATGAAATATTTCCTTCTTACAAAGCTGTTTAATAAAATGATAATTTGAACAGAATATTTTGGTTTTAGAGAGTAGTAAGAGAAGGAGAAAGGGAAACCCAGAGGAGGGAGAGGAGTGGAGAGTCCATGGTTACTGTGCGACTGGAGGGGAGGGGCAAAGATCAGAGAGAGAGATCAAACAGGAGTAAGGGAGTGGTTGGGGGCTGGTTTAAGGTCATATTTCACCAGCACTCTAGATGTTTGTAATACTAAACTTTCGATCCCACAGTCAGTGTATGTGGGTGCTCTCTCTGGACAGCTGTCACCAAGAGATCAGGGGAACGCCTGGTCTGGCACTCTGTGAGACTGACTTCAGCCCGTGTGTGTTGAAGGCCCAGGTGAGTGACAAACACTCTGGCGTAGTCAGAGTCAGGAGTCAGGAAGAGTATCCGGTGGTGGCTGTACTCAGCGGCGGGGAGATAACATGGTACAGAAGCACCTGATCCGGTTACTGGCTAATGAAAAGCAAAAGGACATTCGATCTCATCCATCATCATGTATGAAACTTCTGCTGGTGATGTCTTTCCAGGTGTGTTTAGACCAGTGTCACATGGATGTTGTAAGATAATCACTGGTCTTTATAGTAGGAGCATTTAAAGGAACTAAAACTGAATGTTAAACCTTCTTGAGGCTGATTTTCTTCTGTTGCAACTTTAAAGGTGTTCACCCAAAAATTTTACTTTTTGTCAAAGTGGTGTGGCTTTTAAACAGCAACCGTGTCTCCTGGTGGACGTCAAGCCTCAGTCGGTGGAAGACCGGTGATTTTCCAGCCTGCTGCTTGAGTTAATTACTGCTTGTGGGTTGCAGTGCTCGTGTTGGGATTTCCAGGACTCACAGTGGATTTTTTTGTTTGTTTTTTTATCTAGTAGACCAAAAGGACAGAAAATTGTCATCCAGGTTGCAAGGACACCTGTGGATATTTCATTGATTGGAGAACAAGTTTTTTTTTTCAATCACTTCATGATCTTCAAGCGTTAACCGTGTGATGTAGTTCTACTTTTGATCCCAGACCTGTGAGGAGCAGTGCGTCGTGGCTTAACTTGTACTTTTAAGTAACCTTGAACGTGTCCCCTGCTTTTAAAGAGGGTATGATGAGGGACAAGCCTTCTGGGTCTTTAAGGAGGGACAAGGCAGAAAAAGCTGCCCCGATCTCCCGCGCTCTCAGCTGGCTGAGCGTGTCCTCGCTGTCACAGCGGACCTGTAAACTGTTCCGCAGCCAGACCAGCCTCCATAGACACTCCCAACCTCCACATGGAGTGGATGAAGATGATGATAATTGGGAGTATGAACCCCAGCACTGTATAGGTGAGGATACACAGTGTCTGTGAGCATGTGTAATTTGTGGTCGGAGATCTGAATGTCTCCTGAGGTTGCCTCCTTAATAATGTAATGGAAAATTAGCGTAATAAGGTACACTGCTGTTCAGAATGGTATGGCTGATAAGATTTTTTGTAATAATTTTGAGAGAAATGTTTTTAAGCTCTCCAATGCTACATTTATTATATTAAAAATAACTGTTTTTTTGTTTGTAATTCATTTCTGTGATGCAGTCTACATGTCACATGAATTTTAAGGAATCATTCTAATATGCTGATTTGGTGCTCAAGAAACAATACTTATTGTTATTAATGTAGAAAACAGTTGTGCAGTGGGGTGCATGTTTTTAGGAAATCGAACAAGAAAGTTTGAAAAGAACAGAATAAAAAAAAAATTATAACTGTCACATTGATCAGTGTAAATCAGGCTTGCAAAACGCTTAAAAGATTGTTGTAATGTTATCATTCTACTGTATGTATGTTGTAGTATACAGTCTGGTTTAACAGTTAATAGATTCCACCATTGTCTTCGGATTTATTGCTCTTGCAGGAAGTAAGAGAGTAAGTTGTTTATGAGGAGAGAGAACTTAGGTCACAGTCTTTTTTATTGCGGGTCTGTCTTTGTTTGAGCCGTTAACACGTCTTCCTTATCGACAGGTTAAGTGAGGTCTGTGGCTGGGGTAGTGAGGGTTGACCAGAGGGTTTAGAGTTAGGAAATGGGAAGAGAGTGCTAGAAAAGTGGCTAAAGCAGCTAAAGATGAGTCTGCAGAAATGGGTGATGTCACTGACTGGTGGCGATATGGGTGTGAGAGCCCATGTCAACTGTGTGTGTGCGGACACAAGGGCAAAGATGCCCTCATTGTGCCTGCTGTAGTCAATCTGTCAGGCACAGCTGAGCATCTTAATGCTCTTTCAATTAATGGACTGAATTACCTTGTATTTTTACCTTTGGTAATCTGCATAATTGAGGTACAGTTGAGTTGAGGTAAGTGAACAGAATTACTTGGATTCAGGTGTTTTTAGCTGAGAACTGTAAGTTCTTACTTGCTTTGTTAAAATAAGAAGCATGTATAAAAGCATGCGTGTATCTATGGAATCTTTCAGGTTTTAAATTTTCTAGGGTGAGGCTGAAACTGATTACCTCATCAGTCAGTCTCATGCATATCTCTTTGTGTTGGTCTAAATGTCCAGTGGCACATAGTTTGCTTTGTAAATCAAATGACAAATCTGCCACATTTGCATGAAAGCAGAAACTTCACCCTGGTATCTCTGTAGACTGGTTGTCATTGGTTGACCTGTTTGAGCATGTGTGTGTGTGTGTGGATTTGGAGTGGTGCTGTAACTCTATGCTGGTTCTAATGAGATATTCTATCGGGGTAGAGTAAAGTTACTGTAGGGGTGATCCCAGCGCTGGACTCGGTGGTGTAAGATTAGTTTTTCTTCAGCTGTCACTGCTGACTCTGTTGACTCCCACGCTCCATTTGGCATGGCTTTTGACAATCAGATGTTTAGTAGAACAGATTTGGCTATTCATTTCTGTTCCAGCTTGAGTGCATTTTCAGCACAGTGATGCTATATCGATGACAAGGTGGGTTTACATAGCTTTTGACCTGTGCAAATACCTGCCGCATGTTATTTTCATGGTAGTGCATTGGTGCAGAGTTCTGAATTGTTTTGTGTGAAGTCATAAATCTGATTTTATCTATCAAATGGCACTCCTTTTTTCAACAGTTGAGCAGTTGGCAATATGTCAAGCCCCAGCTAAGAAAAATATGTTCAAAGAACATTTTGCTAACACAAGTTATGGAAATGGTATTTCTGCATTTTGTCTAAACATTCAAAACGTCCAGTTTTTTTTATGTTTTAAAAATGAGTTTTATAAGAAGA
Organism: Carassius carassius; assembly: GCF_963082965.1. Classification (NCBI taxonomy): domain Eukaryota; kingdom Metazoa; phylum Chordata; class Actinopteri; order Cypriniformes; family Cyprinidae; genus Carassius; species Carassius carassius. The sequence continues at coordinate 11,375,467 of NC_081781.1, read as the reverse complement.
TTAAGGGGACATTCCATTTGATCATTTATCCTTTTTATTATTATGGGAACATTACTTTTGTGTGTTCTCTGAACATTCTAAAACAAGTAAAATTATATATATTTTTTTTAATTAATGCCCAACTAAAATAAGTTTAAATAATTTTAAACAGTATTTTTCACATGTATTTTATATTTATTATGCATGCAATTTTTATAATGTCAAAATAATGTAGAGACAACATGTTTTAATTCGGAAAAGGAATTTTTTTGTCACTGCATAATGTAAATGCAAAACAAAGAGACGTGATGACCAGTGTTTCCAAAAATATACTTTTTATACCTTATAAATTATTGTTTTTTAATGTATTGATAAAAAAGTTTTCCTTCAGTCATTTTTTCCCCTATGTTTTCATGTCAAAACTCATGCTTTATGCATTTCAGACTCACATGCATGCCCAGTTTTTTCCCTGAGGCATAGCTGGAAAAACACTACTTTTCCAAAACAGGAAACAATTCAGGAAATGTCTCCAAAAGCATCAAATTTAAAGTCTATGTTAAAATCCTGACATAAACAAGCATACAAGCTTCTATATTTAAAACATATATTTATTCTTTTGGCACCTATGCTGGTGCATGCAAGCCTAATTAAACTGCCCTAACTGCTGCTCCTGTGCTCTTTATTTAAACGCATCCTATAATTTTGGGCTGTCAGGGCCTTGTAGTAGACCCATAATTTCAGAGTGTGGGTTGCCCGGCGACAGGATGTTTTTGCCGGTTGCTATGGCAGTGAAGTGACTGATTGTGTGGCTGTCCTGATTCTTCCTGGGACAGGCTCACATGCCTGCTGGAGAGAAATGTCTGTCCCCAAGACAAGCTTGGAATACAGTCTGTGCTTTTGATGCTTCTGTATTAATTGATGAGTCGATTTGTTTAAATTGGTTGAGGTGATGTGGGTTTGGTTCAATTCCGTAGAAACAAACTAGAACAAAGTACTTGTGTCTGTGCTTTTATATTTACTTAGCTGTTTGCTTAGATTGCAGTTAATAATACAGAAACCAGCATCATAAATCAGTGGCACCTCCACCTCTGTCCCACAGAATTAAAATTAAACAACCCTGTCTAATTCTATCAAATTTTAAACATTAGCCTACATATAATACATTTATTTATTTATTTTTTTAATTCTTCTGTCTCTCTCTCTCTCTCTCTCTTTGACTGCAAACAATACATTTTTTCTCTTTAGAAATGATATTGATTAGTTTAGCTTCTGAATATTTTCTATTACACAGTTTCAAATTTTGGACAGCCTTCCATCACATACTGTGTTGACTGTGTAACGTTATAAAGCAATGGTTAATCGAGATATAAAGCAATAAATAAATACATATTTTATTTTATATAAAGCAATAATTCTGTTGTGCGATCACTTCTCACGTCATGATTGACAGCGGTATTGCGTGCACGTGAAGCAAAAGTGAAGGAGCGGGTTAGCTGAGAGACAGTAACGTTAAAAACACAACCAGTCAGAATTACATTTCTCGAGCATTCAGAAAGATAAAATTGATTAATTTCTGCTCTGTTGGATTCAGCGTTTCCGTGAGTCTTTTGAACGATTCATTAAAAGAACCAGCTCATAAGAATCATTTGTTGTGAATCTGATTTCAGTGTTCGAGTTTGTATTGTACACACTTTGCGAAGACAGCTCAAAAAAAAAGAGGTGTTTTTTTTACATTATTTTGCTATATTTGATTTTTTTTTATCTTATCACATTCGTTTGAGTGCAAACTCATTCACAACTCAAGTGAAAATTAGTGCTGACCAAGTGCTGACAATCGTCCAAGAATCGATACGACCGCCATACACTTACATTTTAAGCTGCTAAAAGTGTTGTTTATCATTGCTTATACTTCTAAAATCTCAAAGTAAGTTGTTTATTACTTAGTTTCCTTTGTTTTGCTCCTTCCAGAGTATTTCCTCATAACACTATCACAAGTGTTGTTGCTTGACGCTTAAAAACGTTTTAATGCGGTTAATGTCACCCAGATTTGATAACACATTGGACTAACATTACTGCGTTTAAAACTAACTTTTTTCCCCTTTATGTCTCTGTTTCTTATGTGCTGTCTGTGATGGGCTACGATTTGTGGCACCCAGGTAAGTGAACATCTGATTCTGTGTCTTATTATGATAAATCATTGTTTAAAAAAATATTTTTGGCACATTTTGGGCCACTAGGTGTCAGTATTAAAACATTAAGCCTACCCATTTTTTTTTAGCTAGTTCCATTATTGTAGGCTAGCTTGTCTCCCATTTTCTATATCAACAAATTGTGATTCAGCATGTATCACCTGACATTATTCAATAGTGTTTGTCCCCGTTTCATATTTGGACTGAGGTGACTGACTATAGTAATGTTGACCTAGTCTTTCACAATATCCCGTGGGCAACTGGCACAAACAAACACAAACTATTAATGGTGCATGTTATTGAGAGTCACTTGTACCAAAATAGGACATTCACGAGATCATTACAGTGACATGGGCTCAGAGTTCCACAGAAACACACACAAACATGTCTCATTCATGCATGTAGGACACTTTCGAGCTATTTGCAGTGTTCTGGCTTTTAGTGAGCATTGATTTTTTCCTCTTGCCAAAGTACCCTGTGGTTGTCACCTACCAAGAAGATGTGATTTATATCCCTGTCAGGGTTTGCCACAATTTAGTTCATTAGCAGAATTGTCACTATTTTTGTTCTGTTCATTCTTAACATTGACGAGAAGCTCCAGCTAAATTTGTGATATAAATGTATTCCTAAATGCAGTTGAATATTCTTTTTTCCAAACAAGAGTCCTTTTTTTACAGGTCAGTTGTCTCTGTCCCAAACCATGTCAGCATTTTTTGTTTGTTCTTTGTCCAGGTCATTTGACTCTTCCATTGGAAATCAATGAACCCTTATAGGTTTTGAGGTTATTGTGGGCTCACTATTTCCCTTTGGCCCTTCTGCTCTGCTCTGATCTAATGATGATTATAATGATCTAACCTGAACGTTATGGTGTTCGCTTACGCAAATGAACCAAGTCTAAGCTGCATCCATCCATAAATGTTCATTTAAGCTGATTGTGGTACACACAGCTGGCATGTAAGCACATAGCTTAGAGCAGTCAAGGATCTCTGTAAAACCGCATGTATTTGGCACACATTGCCAAACAAACGGAACTGCCTGTGAAGGGGGCTGATGCTGAAATGGCTAGCCGGGACAGCTGTTAAGCTGTTGCTGGGTGTGATATCACAGCCAAAGTGTTTTGAGGGATTAAGTGATTGTGGTCTATCAGAGCACAGTTCAAAAAAGGGGTAAGCCTGAGCCTGCCTTTGTCCTGGAACTGCTGACAGTCCAGAAACATTCACAGATGCACACACACATATTGAAACTAAACTGTGCTGTGAAGCATTTGTATTTGCTTTTAACGGGACAAAAATGATTATTGGGCTTGCAAAACTGCATCCCAAATCATGTACACATCCAGACACTACTGCATTTGATACTGATTTCTCTCCTGACCTCATGGTACGGCAAAACGGGATGCCTGCTTAAAAGTATAGTCAAAAATCAAGATTTGCTGAAAATGTACTCACCCCAGGCCTTCCAAGATGTAGATGAGTTTGTTTCTTACTCGGAGCAGATTTGGAATATTATAGTTTGAGATCAGTACCTAATCAAATCAGTAGTTTGTGAATAAAAATTTCAGTTTAAATAGATTCATGAAATCTGTCAATATCCATAAGTAATTAATTTACAAGCAAACCTACTACTTTTGGCACACTATAATAAGGGCACGTGTTCAGACATGGAGCAACAGTAGAGTTAGTTTGATTTTAAAACAACAGTGTACATGAATTAGTTCCCATGAGTGTCCATACATTTCTTTGAAATTGGGAAGTACAGAGAGAAAAGACGGGGAAAGAGAAAAACAGGGAAGAGATGGTACTGAGATGACGGGAAAGGGGGAGTGTCTGTGGTGGGAGAACAAGCAAGCTGGAGAGGGAGAGAGAGAGGGGGGGGGGCATCAGTGAGTTTGATTATGTTCCCCATGAGAAGGCCTGTGTGTGTATTTGGATATGGGCTCGCTCACAGGAGTGGGACTGACTTCTCCAGGAATCTCTAATGGACATAGAACCAGAGACATGTCATGCCTGGAAGGTGGGACATTTGTGTGTCTACATGTATGCATGCTGTTTTTTTCTTGTATGTGTCCACGTGTGTATGTTTGACAGAAAGAGTAACTACACAAGGGAACAAGGGAATCTTTGCTTGTTATTAAAGGGGAAGGAGGGTCTTTGTGGTTGGAAAAATCCCTTTCCTCTTTTTCTTTTTCCTTTTTTTGTCATTTTTCCTTTCCTCTTTCTGTGACAAACCTTCTGATTCTTGATATATAATGCAGTATATTATAGAAATGAATGATGTTTTATGTGCGAGTAGATGAGTCTGTGTATGAATCTGTTTAAACTGAAGATGTAAATGCATTAATATTGTGTTTTATAAGCTTGTGTGTGTAAATGCATTAATATTGTGTTTTATAAGCTTGTGTGTGCTAGTCAGCTGTTGAAGGCACAGTTGCTGCAGACATGTGTCGTGGCATGGGACTGGCCCATGTGCAGTGGATACCAAAAGTGTGTTTGTCCAGATACCTTACTTTCTCTTGTTCCCTGGTGCTCTCATTATTATGCTTTCTCCCTCTGATCATTTTTGCAGTCTAATGTAAGATGAAAATAATTTTTCAGAGCAGTAGTAGCAGAGGTGGAAAGTAACGAATTACATTTACTCGCGTTACTGTAATTGAGTAGCTTTTTTGTGTACTAATACTTTTTAAAGTAATTTTTTAAATCTGTAATTTTACTTTTACTTAAGTATATTTTATTTGAAGTATTGTACTTCGCTACATTTTAAAACACATTAATTACTGAGTAAAAAAAAAAAAAAAAGATCGCTCCCTGGAAACCACGGCAGTAAATAATGGGCAGGAGGGCAAACTGGCGCTAAAATCACAAGAAAGATGCAGACGGTCAAAACAGGCGTTAGTGGTGCAGACACCGCTGAAAACGAAACCCCGTCATATTCTGAAGTTGAACTCGAAGGAAATGAAGTGAACCCCTGGCCATATGTATGCTCTATTATGCAGTGTAAGCTGTACTTGCCTAGGAAGACCAAACTAGCAGCTTATAAAATCTCGACATCAACCCTTCGCAAGAATGTAGAGGTAAGCTAAGTAATTGCATCGTTGCATTGGTGGTTAAAATGAAGCTTTGACATTTTAGCAAGAGGTTTTGCACAAATTAGCCAAAAAGACAGTGGTGAGGAGTGTGCTATTTTTGTTTTAATGATGTGCGCGCGCATTTATAGTGCGTTCTTTCACTGTGTGATTCAGTCTCCTAAAATGCATTTAGAATGATCACAAAATGTAAGATATAGGGGCAGAAAATTCACATATTTATATAATTTCATATATTAAATCAAAATCACACAAAGAATGCCATCTTTTCCTCCAAAAATCATCATGAATATATACATACATATATATAACAGTTCAGTAAACAAGTTAATTAAGATACTTGCGTTTTAGACACCATATTGCATTTTTTAGCTCTATTTCTACAACAGAAAATAATTCCAAACACAGCCACCAAAGCACAGTTTTGCGTCTCTGAGCAACGTGACAGTGTTTCGTTCCTGAATGAATCAACCGTTTAAATGATTCGGTTCAATCGCAATGACTCACTTATTAACAGAGACTTGCTGACACATACTGGCCATTTTAATTTCACATTTAAAGTATCTTTTGATTTTTTTAAAAAATAATTAAATTCTTATCATTTCAAATGAGTATTCAACATTTTATGTCTTGTATATCAAAACATTATTCATGCATTTGTAACTGCAGGTTAAATGCATTCTTGTCCTGCACTAAACAGTGTAATACATCTAAATGCCACTTCCAATGAATCTTCTGCATTTCCTCTGCATTAAAAGATGAGTTTGTTGATACTGATTTGCCTGGTAACAGCGCAAATGTTTTATTATTCTAAATAACTGATTCCTTTAATTAAAAACAACTAGTTTGAGATTAATAGACCTATCCCAGGGGTGTCAGACTCAGTTCCTGGAGGGCCATAGCCCTGCAGAGTTTAGTTCTAACCCTGCTCCAGCACACATATCATGTAGTTTTCAAATAAACCTAAATGATTAGATTAGCTGGATCAGGTGTGTTTAATTAGGGTTAAATCTAAACTGTGCAGGACTGTGGCCCTCCAGGAACTGAGGCCCTGTCCACACGGACACGGGTATTTTTATAACCGTGACTTTTTTTACGCGGTTCGGCCTTTCGTCCACACGAAAACGCAGTTTCAGGGCACCGAAACCGAACATTTTCAGAAACGCCGGTTGCAGTGTTGTCGTGTGGACAGTAAAACCGGGGTTTTTGCCTTGCGACGTCAGAGTGTGCGCCGTTATCCGCTGTGTTTGACGTCAGATTGTGCGCTGCTGACTGCTTCTGATTGGCCAAGGTGACTTGACAATTTGGGTTATATCGCCGCCTGCTGGTGTGGCATGGCTTGACAGCGCTTGATAGCATGTTTTGGCGTTTTCGTTTGGACGGTATTTTTTATTTTAAACGCAGGAGGAAAAACTCCGGTTATAAAAATAACCGTGTCTGTGTGGACTAGGCCTTAGTTTGACACCCTTGGCCTGTCCCATTTTGACTCCCTCCCACTGTTAAAATGTAACTAAGTAATTTTTACTCTGAGTAAATTTTAAATGAGCTACTTTTTACTTTTACTTGAGTAGATTTTTAGACTGGTACTTTTACTTGTACTTAAGTAAAATTTCATTAATGTAATGGTACTTTTACTTGAGTAGAATATTTTTGTACTCTTTCCACCTCTGAGTAGTAGTTCACTTTTATGGAAAACTCATTTTGCATTATAGGGTCGGCATCCTCAGTGTCATCACTGCTGTCAAATAAAACAAAAACAAACAAAACAACTTTCTGCTTTTGTACAACATTATTTCAAATCGTTGATTTTTTTTTTTTAATACATAGACCAGCATGTTTTTTTTTTTCTGGCAGGCAACAATAAATGTATTTCTGAACTCATCCACGCAGATATTGTCCTACTTCTGCAGACTTTTAATGATCGTTCAATTTTAAGAGGTAAAGCAGATCAAGCAGTAAATCTGCTGCTTTATTGAAGAAAGACATAGGTTTGTTAATTGCATAACTCTCGATTTGACCCAAGATGCTGCATCCATGCCAATTTACTTTAGAGTTTGAAGAAGTGGACTTGATTAAAGTCATGTTTGTCTTTCTAGTTTTCAGCATAATAATGAAGGAACAGAAATGTTGTTGTTTTTCTTTCAGATTTCAGCATTTACTTAAGCCAGATAAACTAGATGTAGTGCTCATACTTGTGTGTCTTTGAGAGAAATGTTTATATGGACTTGTATATGTGTGTATTGAGTGTTTGTTTGTGTAACGAGGGTGAACTCCAGTCATGTATGCGAGTTGCACACTGTTTAGATATAACTCAGGCACTGTGGGTATGCATGGGAGACCTACATAAACCCTAAGTACAGAGTTAGCCTATATATAAACCAGTGCTAAGACGTGTTAGACACTTATAGCAGGCATGTGCAATTTTTTTAAATTTTCAGTTGAATTTAAATTAAATAGATTGTATTTCTTTTTTATTAAAAGTACTTTACTTTGTACAATGACTAGTTTTAGTTTTGGTTTTGTTTGGGTTTATTCAATTGTTCCATCTGCCCAGTTTGTACATGTTAATCAGACATCAAATTCCTTAGTGCTAATTAGATGACCAAATACAACAGTACTTTCAAAATCAGGCTTTGGAGATTTTGAATTTTCATTCATAATTTGGTTCACATTTATAGTACCAGTTTAGTTTTTTGTAAACTCTTGTTTTTGTTTTATTTTATAAAATAATTTTATTTTATTTTTAGAAAGATTTAAAAAAAAAAAAAAAAAAATATTGTTATTTTATATTCTGTGTGTATATCATTTTAATGGTCTTTATTAATTAGATCTCCACATGTGATTGCAAGATCAAAACAGACTGAGCAGCAGTGTTTTTATTTTTTGCAGCCTTGTTAACCTTCTTGTTAACCTTGATACTGTTTTAGTTATGCCACTCTGTGACCTCCACAGTCCTGTTATACTTCAGACACCTGTGCTGCTGGTATGTTTGAGAGACTGTGACTCTCAGGTTGACATCTCATACACTTTGACCTCTACGAGGAGTTCTCACGCTTACTGTCTGCCACATTCCTCGCTGGTCAGTTTACAGCACACTTAGTACTCGCACGTAAAAGTGCAATTTTACTACAGACATTCAAATACTTCTGTAGTATCACACGGTTTCTGAAGAACACTTTTTTTTAGATCTTTTATAGATCTCTAAAGCGTTGCGACACTTCTGTAGAAAGGAATGAGGATGAGTGTATAATGGTTAATTTCACTTTGTGCCAGGTGTATAGTGATATGGCTGACCTGGTTATTCTCGCCCAACCACCGAACAAAAACAAGTGTTTAAAAAACGTTGTGAAGTCACTTTATGGGACTATAATGCAGTTTATTATCCAATCCACAGCTAGAGGTCGCTGTTTCTCTCTTTGTAACCTGTTCTGCTCTCGAGTCTAAGCTGTCATGATTGCCAGGTCTACACAATTTATTGCTTTTAGCAGGTTAGCAACACCCAACACAATTCACTTTTATCAGATTGTATTTAGATTAGCACATGTGATTAAAAACGCTTATTAAGCTGCACTCAATAGTACTATGGACTGTGAAGCAGTGAACTCTGATATATATATATATATACAGGCAGTATGATTAGTATTTTCCTTGGGCAGCGTTTCTGCTGAGTCTCTGACTGGGAATGTAATTTGACTAAGGAAATGACTTCTTTTTAAGGAAGTTTTTGCCTTAGTTTTAAGAAAGATGTGGTTTAATGTGCAATTTAGAACTAAATCTGGTTAAGCAATTCAGTGGAATGCTAGATCTGTGTTTGACATTTACCCTAAAGCCAGTAGACATCGACCTGTTTCTGTGTTGGATGAGGTGCTTGAGCTTTTGCATTTCGGCTTAATTATCTGTAACATGGGCATCTGTGTGACTGTGTGTGTCTGTCTGATAATCCGTGTTAAGACATGTCCTCAAGATGATCAAGAGGTGCCAAACACACTGGCCAAAACACCAGTGGGACAAACAGGATGATAGTTAGTAATCATTTCTGTCCAGAGAGGTGAGAGATCAGTAATAACTTCATACAATAAATGCGTTTGGGAAATGCAACCCGTTTCTCTACATATGAGAAATGTCAACAATTTTGCAAAAATAAAACATTGAGTAGCATTTTTTTTTTCATTAATTTGGAACCATCTAAATTCTGAGTCCCTGATGTTCATGGGTTTTTTATTTTTTATTTTTTTGCTTGTTTTGGAGATGTGTGTCTGTGTGTAATCTGACACTCCGTGGAATGTGGCTTTTGTTTGCGCAAATCAATTCAGCTTCATTCAAGCAGACCAAAAGAAAAGAGTGCGGCGAGGAGGAGAGGGGTTTGTCCTCTGGAGGTCCACCGAGAGTCCCTTGTGTGTTGCAAAGAACAAGCCCTGCCCACCGCCTCCCTCCCCCCCCCAGGATTGAGGATGGGAGGGCAGGGGACAGACCTGAGTTTGGCCGATGAAGAGGTTGTGTGAGAGGGAGGGGGGTCAAATCAAGGACCGCCCCCATGAGAGCTCCAGGCCCGAGGATCCTTAAGCATGCTGACATATGCTCAGCACCTCTCCATAGTGCATGTAGCTGATTGCTGCTACCAAGTGTGGGATGCCAAACTTTGCACCTGCAAGATGGGTAACAATCCACCTTCACAGCTCCAGTCTTCGGCCCTGGAACCAGCCCAAGCCCCCAGCACCAGGAGTGAGTGCGGTATCAAACGCAGACTGCTGGCCTCCAAGGTCCATCAGAGACCAGAATCACTGTGGACCCCTAAACCAATGCTACGAGTGGAGGGGAAAGGATCAAAAGGCGACACACTTACACGCTCTGAGTCTTGTTGCAAGAGGAACTCAGTATCATGCTTTCCCGGTGAGTATACAGAAGAGTTTGTATGGTTTTGAATGTAGTAAAAGGTTGGCTGGTGTAATTATGGTGGATTTAGTAACTAGTTAAAGGGATAGCTCACCCAAAAAGGAAAATTCTGTCATTAATTATGCAACCTTTTGTTGTTCCAAACCCACAAGACCTTCGTTCATCTTCAGAAAAAAAATTAAGATATTGTTGATGGAATCTGAGAGCTCTCTGACCCTCTATAGATAGAAAAGAACACTTTATGTTCAGTGAGTACTCTTCAAAATGGTGGAAGACAGTATCTCTGGGAGAAGAATTGTTGAATACATTGTTATTATTGTTTTCTTCGCGCACAAAAAGTTTTCTTGTAGCTTTGTAAAATTACAGTTGAACCCCTGATGTCACATGGAATATTTTACAGATGTCTTTACTACGTTTCTGTGTGTTGATCATGGTAAGACCTGTTGCTGTCTATGGAGCGTCAGAGAGCTCTCAGATTCCATCAAAAATATCTTAATTTGTGTTCCGAAGATGAATGAAAGTCTTACGGGTTTGGAACGAAATGAGGCTGAGTAATTAATGGCAGAATTTTCATTTTTGGCTGAACTAACGATTTAAGTTTGATTTCAATGGAAAAGTCCAGTGACAACTAGTGCACAGCACTAGATATGTGTTGTAATGGTTATTTAAATAGTTAGTTCACTCAAAAATTAGAATTCCGTCATCATTTCCTCACCCTCATGTCATTCCCAACCTGCAAGGCATTCTCTCTTCTGTGGAACACAAAAGAATATAATTTGAGAAATGTATCTGTTTTTTTCCTTAAAATGGAAGTCTGCTGAAGAAAATAAGTCATACATGTTTGCATCAACATGAAGGTGAGTGACAGGTGACAGAATTTGAATTTCTGTGTGAATTATCTCTAATTATAAACTGTCTAAACACTTTTTCCAAACTTTTCCACACCATTTACCATTTATGTTGATTTAAGCGGCTGAATTTGCTCATGTCTCAGAACACACCATGTCCGCTGTCATTGTCTTTGGTGTGACTGCTTTTGTCTAAGGCGTTCGAACCAATCAGCACACAGATTGTTCTGTTAAGACTTTGTGACCTTTGACCTTTAGAGACATAACTGAACCTTTTTGGCTTGACCCCTTGGGGCCTCTTCTCTTCCTGTCCTTAATAAGGTTAGGTTCATTCACTGAGTATCACACAGAAGGCCATTTATTGATCTTTCATAGCATCACACATATGGATTTTTGGCAATTCATGATTTACCGATATATGCAATCAATGGGCGACTCTAAAGGTTACGGTATGAAGTGTGCAGGAAAGGTCAAGTGCAAAAGGTGAGGCTGATGGATGGGGATGCATTTATGGTGTAATGGTAAACATAGGCCATTTCAAACAGTGTCTTTAATCATGTGTATTGTTTAGTTTTTTAGATAGGCCCTTTAAGCACACGTTAGCTTGTACTGATTGTCTATATGAGTCATATCAGATGCTCAGATACAGTAGAATGATAAGAAACAGAGGAGATGTGACCCAGCTGCCCATGGGAACCCAGGACAATGGGAAACAGCTGACTGATCTTTCCTGTTTCTGATGGAGGGGACAGAACTGACCCAGATACAGCATCCCCAATCACCTCACTGAGTCAATTATTATCTGATGAAACCAGTGGAGGGGAGAAAACAGACCAGAGAGGTGAAGAGGGGGACAATGAATGTGTATGAATGGGGTTGTGATTGAAGAGGGAGAAGATGGTGTGATATAAAAGAAGAGGATGAAGATATTTTATAAAGCAGGCAATAAGTAAGACAAAAAAAAGGCTTTAGGGGAGGTTTTAAACATATGATTTATATACTAAATTAAGGTAAATGGAGATGGTAGTTACTATAGAGAAAGATAAATGTTAGAATAAAAGAGAAAGAACAAACCTTAAGTCATATGTATTACCTAAACTTTAGCACATTACTTTTAGATTTAAAAAAATAATAATTGCATTAAAGTTGTAGAGAAATGGGAAGTAGCAAAAGGTATTTTCTTGCATATTGTGGCATTCATCTGAGTCTATCAGATAATTGAAAAGAAAACTGTAGGGCACCACTTACAGTTGAACGTGAGCTTGCAAAATGTTTTTTTTTTTTAAATGACGCATGAACAGGTGAAATTTTCACAATAAGGTCTATAACATGTATTTAGAAAATAGTCTCTAGAGGTGCATCCACCTAGTACACACCCACGAGGACCCTAGGATAGAATATTGTGAATAGCAATGCCCTATCAACATTGTAACCACTTTTGCACAGACAATAATGACTTGTTCTGTTTTTTTCAGACTGTTCAGAATATGTAAAATTCTTGTTAATAATGTATTTAATTATTTAGTAAATCATTTTAATGTTTATTTATTGTATAAATAAAATGTTTGTTTAAAATATATAACTACATCAGTTAAAGCAAAATATCCATTTTTGTTTTACGTCACAATACCCCTTAACCTGGCTAAAATCACTGTACCACATTGGCTGTTGTGGCTTAATGTTTTTTTTTTTTTTTTTGTCGTTGGCAAGGTGCTCAGTGTCTGTAGAGTTTAGTTTAAAGTTGATCCGGGCTGCTCTAGTGTCAACATAGAGCTGATGGTCTCTGCCCTCTCACGCTGGTCTGAGCTAATGTGTTGTGACAGCTCAAGATGCTCCATAGATCAGCTCTGCTTTGTGTTCAGAACAGTACTGTCATGCCCTGCTGAATTAACAGTATTCGTATATAGTTTTTAGTGTGAACTCACAGTCTCTCTTGCCCTTTTCGATTTTTTCCCAGTTATTTTTGTCCTTTCTTTCCTTCTCTGCATCTTGTATTGTTCAATGACACTGGTCATGGATGAAGCAGTGTTACAGTATTAGGCACTGAGCAGGTGTTTCACAGATCTCTGCTAAGCCGAGCTCAAGCATTGTGGCCAGTGTTTGGTCTTCAATATATCCTCTCAGGGGACGTCTGACAGAAACAAGCAGGAGCAGATACTGAATAATGAGATGTGTTTAACGAAATTCATTTCTCAAGGGAGTTGGAAATTGGAGCCAAAATGCATTGTTGGCCGAACTGATGAGAAAACCTGAGAAAATTGGTATTCTGGAGAATCTGAGAGAAAGTCAGAGCAAAATACTGTCTGTAAATTGTTACAGAAGAACCTAGATGGAGAATCTAAGCCACTGATTTGACAATAAAGTCATCTTATAGTCCAATAAGATTATTATGATGGCCAACGAGTACCTGGTTAAATCCAGCATTTGTTCAGAGTTAAGCATTGACTTGGACTGCAATCGAACAGCATGCATTAACACCATTATCTTGCTTAGCTTGACCTCAGCGGCCATCCCAGGGATGATTGACTGCCCTGATGACCATCGGACCCCTGCTTAAGTAGGGCAAAGTTATTTTGGTTCGCTACTATTGTTTCCATGCTCCTTGTATCCTTAATCTCAGTAAGGGATTGTGGGTAGCCTTAGCCCCTTGCTGTGAATTGTGAATACAAAAGGCTTCATCTTTACACTGCCTAACTAACTCTTACAGGTCAGTCCGGCAGCATGACAAAGGCACTTTGTTAATCGTCGAATCTCCTCAGGCATGCACACATAACCCCTGCTGATGGCAGGACATGGACAAAAGAAACCTAACTGCTTATGTTACCATTCCTTAAAGACAGGTGGATTTTCTTACTCCTTTTACTCTTTCCATCTCCCTATCTTTCTGTCCCAATCCCACCCCCACCTCCTTCATCATATGTTCACCGCCTTCATCAAGAATTGTGGTGGAGTCACCCAACTGTACAGGAGTGTCACTCTGTGTGGGGTCGATGTCCTGTGTTTTTCGACGAGGACCAAGAGCTGTCAGTCATTGTGGAAGGCTGCTAATTTTGTTCTTAGATGGAGTTTTTTTAATTGTTAGTGCTACTTACTTTATAAGAAAAACTCTAACACCAAGTATTAAACTTTGGCACACTTGTTTGGCACACGTTGACATTTCTTGTTGAGTTGAGATTAAATTTTTCCTACTTTTAATACATTGAACAATAAAACAGGGCAAAGGGATGCGCTATAATGTTGTCATATCAGTATTGGTTCATGAAGTAAAACAGTCTGATAAAATGTAGCCAAAAGATTATGGAACCCCACATTATTAATACTAGATTTTTAAAAACAAATAATATATGAACATTGTTTTTATTCATGACACACAGGCAATGCATTTATTAATTATATTAATAATTATATTTTTTTATGTATTTGTGTAAAATTTCCAGCATTTATAAAAGAAATTAGATTATAAGCATGTATATTTTCTTTATACCAAATAAAAAACAACAACAACATGGTTTTCCACTTTAAATGGAGTCATAGATTGTATAGATTTAAAATATTTTTCAGCAGTTTTACAAAATGTAGATTGAGATCTAATATTGGTCAATATATCGGTTATCAGCTTTGATCTATACTGTATTGTTATTTTATATCAGTATGACCTAATGAACCTAATTCATTTCTAAAGAACATGAAAGAGTAACAAAGAGATTTGTAGGGCTCTTTTGACTAACATCTTAAAAAAAAAAAGAAGAACAACTTTGGAACTACCCACAACACCTTAAAAGTCACGTTTTTCGTGTTTTTTTTTTATGCTTGATTGTGTTTACATTGTGGAATATAACATGTGTTCAGGTTTCGTGTTTAAAAAAAAACAGTATTTTTCACACAATTCACTTATCTGTATTCCGCTGTTTTCACTGTCATAAAAAGGGCTGATGACTTCCTTGTTCTATGAAGTCCCTCCTCCAGAAATACGTAACGAGTTCTGATTGTGCCAGCGGTTCCTGTGTTGTGATTCGACTGCAGCTTAGCGCACACTGCCCTCCTGGAAACGCGATTGGGCTAGTTTTGGAGTAGTTTTGAGAAGCAAGTGGGCAGGATTTGTTTTGAAAACCTGACAATCCTGATCTGGACGCACGTGCTGGAGATGTACTTCTGATCACAGAACACCTTTACTGATGAGATGCGCATGAAAATCGCATTCGTTTTTTTGCACAGCCTTACCATCTAGTTAACAAAGCTAAACAGCGTTGCCCTTTGTGTAATAAGTTACAGAAACTGTTAAACTGACCAACTTAAATAATAAAATACACTTACCTTTTGTGGTCCATAAACAACGCCTTCTCCAGACAAAGAGGGAACTGCTCCATCTTTCAGGAATAATCTTTGTGCGAATCCGGCATTAAACTTTTGAGATTGAGGAAGCTGTCCTCAGCAAAATGTGCTGTACATAGTTTTACATGTGGATTATAACTTTCGGGAACCGAGTTAAACATAAATTGTAACCATTGATCTCTAAGTACAGCGTCCCTGGGAAGGCCAAACAAAGATGATTGGACTCCGAGATGAAAATAACAGCGTTTCGACGATATGGCGACAAACACACTCTACAAACGCAACTCGTTCTTCTTCTCCGTGGGAGCGCAACAAGACCACGCCCCCTTTTTTGTGTATTCCTGGGGGTGGAGGTTAGTCAAAAAAACGGTTCTAGTGACGTCATTACTGCAGGAAGTAGAGGGATGTAGTCCAAACTGGTCGTTCGATGTAGGCAAATTCTGTTACAACCCGAATTCCGGAAAAGTTGGGACGTTTTTTAAATTTTAATAAAATGAAAACTAAAAGACTTTCAAATCACATGAGCCAATATTTTATTCACAATAGAACATAGATAACATAGCAAATGTTTAAACTGAGAAAGTTTACAATTTTATGCACAAAATGAGCTCATTTCAATTTTGATTTCTGCTACAGGTCTCAAAATAGTTGGGACGGGGCATGTTTACCATGGTGTAGCATCTCCTTTTCTTTTCAAAACAGTTTGAAGACGTCTGGGCGTTGAGACTATGAGTTGCTGGAGTTTTGCTGTTGGGATTTGGTCCCATTCTTGCCTTATATAGATTTCCAGCTGCTGAAGAGTTCGTGGTCGTCTTTGACATATTTTTCGTTTAATGATGCGCCAAATGTTCTCTATAGGTGAAAGATCTGGACTGCAGGCAGGCCAGGTTAGCACCCGGACTCTTCTACGACGAAGCCATGCTGTTGTTATAGCTGCAGTATGTGGTTTTGCATTGTCCTGCTGAAATAAACAAGGCCTTCCCTGAAATAGACGTTGTTTGGAGGGAAGCATATGTTGCTCTAAAACCTTTATATACCTTTCAGCATTCACAGAGCCTTCCAAAACATGCAAGCTGCCCATACCGTATGCACTTATGCACCCCCATACCATCAGAGATGCTGGCTTTTGAACTGAACGCTGATAACATGCTGGAAGGTCTCCCTCCTCTTTAGCCCGGAGGACACGGCGTCCGTGATTTCCAACAAGAATGTCAAATTTGGACTCGTCTGACCATAAAACACTATTCCACTTTGAAATAGTCCATTTTAAATGAGCCTTGGCCCACAGGACATGACGGCGCTTCTGGACCATGTTCACATATGGCTTCCTTTTTGCATGATAGAGCTTTAGTTGGCATCTGCTGATGGCACGGCGGATTGTGTTTACCGACAGTGGTTTCTGAAAGTATTCCTGGGCCCATTTAGTAATGTCATTGACACAATCATGCCGATGAGTGATGCAGTGTTGTCTGAGAGCCCGAAGACCACGGGCATCCAATAAAGGTCTCCGGCCTTGTCCCTTACGCACAGAGATTTCTCCAGTTTCTCTGAATCTTTTGATGATGTTATGCACTGTAGATGATGAGATTTGCATAGCCTTTGCAATTTGACGTTGAGGAACATTGTTTTTAAAGTTTTCCACAATTTTTTTACGCAGTCTTTCACAGATTGAATAGAGCCTCTTCCCATCTTTACTTCTGAGAGACTCTGCTTCTCTAAGACAAAGCTTTTATAGCTAATCATGTTACAGACCTGATATCAATTAACTTAATTAATCACTAGATGTTTTCCCAGCTGAATCTTTTCAAAACTGCTTGCTTTTTTAGCCATTTGTTGCCCCCGTGCCAACTTTTTTGAGACCTGTAGCAGGCATTAAATTTTAAATGAGCTAATTAAGTGGATAAAAGTGTACAATTTCTCAGTTTAAACATTTGCTACGTTATCTATGTTCTATTGTGAATAAAATATTGGCTCATGTGATTTGAAATTCCTTTAGTTTTCATTTTATTAAAATTTAAAAAACGTCCCAACTTTTCCGGAATTCGGGTTGTAAATAGAATATCTCACTTGGCATTGAACTTTGAGCTTTGGAATTTTACAGATATCATTTATACTCTAACAACAACATTACACACTAACTAAAGTTTAAAACATGGGATCACAAAGAACGGGACCTTTAACTGCACAGCAACACCCAACCCAGCACTCCCATACAGCTGTGGCTGCTTCAGTATGTCAGTCGAGTCAAAATTTTTAGTGGTCTATTTATCACACTCTCCAGGCACATGCACAGCATCTGTAATGGCCCTAATTAACTTTAGAGAGCATCTTCATGCGGCTCTTTATATTGTGTGTTGGCTGAGGGTGACAAGAGGTCACTACATATGAATGTAATGGTGTGTGTCTGTGAGAGAGAGAGAGATTTAAAATGGTCATTCCTGCTCTGCATACACATCTGTCAAAGCAGCAGACAGGGCCTTATTGACTCTTTCGGGCTTGTTTGGTTTAGTTTAGGCACTAACTGGGCCTCCTCTTCCATCATGGCAGCTGTAATTAAGTTTTGGTTGCTGGATTAATCTCTTTAGGGGATTGAGTGTTAAGACTATTTTTATTTAGTGCTAGACATCAGATGTTTGCTGAGTAGAAAGGGGGATAAATAATTGATTTGGAGTTGAAATGGTGTTGTTTCCAAGCTTGGAAAAATCTTGGCAATTAATAAAATATTTAAAAGTGATTGGAAATTCACCAGTCAAACAGTGTGGGTCCCAGTCAGGCCAGTACTGTGTTCTCTTGCATTCATTGACCAGGTTTTATCTTTTTTAAATTTTAATGTTAATGTCCAAATAATTTTGTTTTGTCATTTAAGTTTGTGAGACT